>NC_077234.1:166814209-166920469 GCF_027887165.1 Monodelphis domestica | reverse complement strand
GAGGGAGGCTGTTAGGAGAAAGAATAGGCTTTATACTGATATAGTATTTACAAAATGCTTTCACAAACATTATATCATCTGATCCTCACACTAACCCTGAAGACCTAGCAGATATTTTTACCTCCATTGTACAGAGAAGAAAACAAACTGGGAAAACTTAAGTGAATTCCAAATGTTCATAAAGACAATTATTGGCAGAGGCAGTACTGAAATGAAGAATCACCTAAACTAACAAAGCTTGGATTTGCTGCTACCCCATGCTGCATGTCCTTTATATGTTTTTATCTCTCCCAAGTACAGTGCTATGCCCAAAATATGCACTCAACAGTTATTTGCTGGATAATGTTGTATAGAGTAGACATTCACAGTGAACTAGACAAAGCTCAAAATGTACCAAGGACAAACATGCTTTCAGATTTCTCTCTTTAGTTATTCAAAGGGCAAGGACAAATGCCTTATAACTTATGGTTCCATTAACATAATTTTGTGTATGAATCCTGGGAGTCATAAAAATACACTCTATAAGAATGTGGATGTTAGAGCTAGAGTGATGAACTGCATTTGCTGGCATCGTCTATATGGCCCTTTACAGGAAATAGACTGACTGTATTATTTATCCATGGTGTCAGTTTCCACCTGCAAAGGTTTCTCGTAGTAGACAACACTGCCCAATAACTACTTATATAGTAGTTGATAGAACTATATAAAGACTTTAAGAGTTGTAACACACATTGAAGATGATCTGGTATAGAACTCTCATCTTACAAATGTAAGGTGTATGTTGACCTTGTAAGATGTGTATGTCCATATGGGTTGTCTAAATGCGAGTCATGGAGAGGCACCAACAGATTTCACTGTAATCTTGTTCACCCCTCTCCAAGTCAGGATGATTCCTTCATGGATAGGATCCCATAGGAGAAGGGCAATGAAGCTGGCTGCTCATTTTTTCTCTTGAAAAAAGAGGAGTAATGGAATAGAATGACAACCTTTATTAAGAGCCTAATGTGTGCATTAGTGCCTGTGCTATGCTAAATGCTGGAATTATATCTATCTAGAATTCCATCTGTCTTCTGAACTAAATATTGCTAGTTTAGAATCACAATTTTTAGGTTCAAACCCAACAAAGCCATGTGTTTCTCAAACTGCTAAACCATCAAAGTGGAGGAGTAACCCCTCAAGCATACACACAGAGGGACGGCCCATTCCTATCAAGTGCTACTTACCCCCAAGTCATCACAAATAGTAAAAAGCAAGCAAACCCATATGTCCAAGCAAATAGCAAATTTAAATCAGAACTGTGATACAGATTAGAATATACAAAAAATAAGGCAAATGAGCTCTCCCACTGGGAGGAAGATACCTCAGCCCAACCAAGATAGAAATCCTGTTCTTGCACAAAGGAAAAATAACTACACTGAAGACTCTTAAAAAAAGCAATCTGGAAAGCAGGGACATTTTTGAGATGCCAGTTCTTCTACATTTCTCTCTTTCTCCATAAAGTCTCTACCTAAAGAGAATCTGGTGCTGTTTAACAAAGAATCTAAGAAAGAATAAAGCAGAATGCCACTTTAAAGTTCTTGTGTCAACTCCTCCCATACAGCTACACATATGTGGTTGGTATTCTAGCCCACCAATTTGGAACCCTGTCTAGGAGGCAGCTTGCAAAAAGCCTCAGGCTTACAACTTGGGTTATATTTCTCCTTTAGGACAAAGCTTTTTGATCCCTTAAAAAACTAAGCCTGAAAATTTTTGAAACATATTACTAGACAGATATACAAAAATATGAGCACTTTAAAGCAACAAAGGTATTTTTTGGGGGGTGCCAGGAAATTATATCATTGAAAACTAAATAAAGCAAATACATGTTAACAATACATACTTGAATGTGCATGGTATACAACCATAAAGACATGGACAACTCTCCTGTCATCACCTACATATATGTAACCATTTCAACACGTTTACCAGGAACATCATTATTTTGTCCACTGACAAATTGAGCCTGGTATGTCTTGCCTTCATCCTCTTGTAGTTCCTACACACTTGCCTTCCTCTCACTTTCTTAACTTTCTACAGTCTGGCTTCTGACCTCATCATTCAATCAGAATGGTTTTGTCCAAAGTTAACAACAATCTTTTTGGTGCCAAACCCAATGACTCTTTCTCAATCCTGACATTCTTGTCCTCTTTATTGCTACTGATCACCCTCTACTCTTTGATCCTTTCTTCTCTCTAGGTTTTTGTGCTATTGCTCTCTCCTGATTCACCTCCTACTTATCTGACCATTCCTTCTCAGTGCGCTTTGTTGGATCTTCATCCAGATCACAAAATATGATTATCCTACAGGCTCTGACCTGTACCCCATTCTTCCTCTATATAATTTCATTTGGTAATCTCATCAGCTCACATCAATTCACATATTTCAAACTGAACTTCTCTTTCCCTGCCATAGGCTTTCCTGGTTCTAATTTCTCTAATATTGAAAAAGGTACCAGGTACCATTGCTACCAGGTTGGTACAGGCCCTCATCATGTCTGAACTATTGCAATAACCTGTTGGTTGTTCTCTCTACCATGAGTCACCAGTCATTCCAGTCAATTTCCATTTAGCTGTCAAAATGATAAAATCCCAATCTTACCACGTTGCCCTCTAATTCAATAAATTTCAGTGACTCTATCACCTCTAGGAACAAATATTAAATCTTTTTGGCATTTATAGTTTTTTATAATCTGCCCTACCCTGCATTTTCCCAGTATTTTTATACCTTCCCTCCCCATACACATTTGTCAATCCAGTGAAACTGACCTCTTTGATGTTTCTCAGACAAGATACTCCATTTTCTGAATCTAGTCATTTTCATTCCTTGTCCCCCATATCAATGGAGAGAGGATGATCTCTCCTTTCACCTCCTCTTCCTAATATCCCTGACTTCCTTCAAGACCCTACTAAAATATTAGCTTTATAGAAACCTTTTTTTCCATCATTTTAAATTCGAGTGTCTTCTCTTTGTTGTTGATTTTCCTATTTATTCTATATATAGTTCATGCATATGTCATTGCATTTTGTCTCCTCCATTCAACTATAAGCTTTTTGTAAGTAGCGCTGTCTTTAACCTTTTCTTTTCAATCACTAGAGTTTAGCATAATGCCTAGCACAAAATAGGTACTTAATAAATGTTTATTGACCAACTTACATAGATGGTCAAAATGTACAAATATTGAGAACTAGTTTGTTCCTTGCAGTCGCCTGCTAGAATCTTGAAAAGACTAAAGTTAGTTCCAATTGATGTTTCAATGAGTACTAGAGGGTTTGGACATTCAGAAACAGTGTCTATTCTCCTGTTGACATTGGCAACTTTTCTTGGAAAACTCAAGCTCATCTCCTGGGTGTAGACAGGCTTTATCATTCAAAACATCAATTCCAAGTCCTGTTATAGACTCTGAAGGTATTTCTCTCAAGTATTTGTCATAAAAAAGATTGGGAAAATTACAGTTACTTTTTATCTACTATTCAGGCAATACTGCTCTCCATGGATTGAATTTTTCTCATTCTCATCACCATAGCACAAAGTTCTATGAATCCATGTGGGATAGACCCATAGGAATTAATGATGATGATCATCCTTGATATCCAAGTTGACCTCCTTTCCTGGCCTCATCTTAATTTCTTCAAGCTGGAAAAGCAGATATCCATTTTTATACAATGAAATCAGCATTTGTGGTACAAATTCAACTAACATGTGTATGGTCCTCAAATCCATAATTATAATAGATGTTATTCCAGGGAGTACTTGATGAAGGTGTTCTTGTATCAGGCCTTTGTGCTCTCCATTCCTTCGGTCCTTAGCCTTTTTAATGGGAATACTTTTCTGCACTATCCCTTTCTTAGACAGCTGCCTCCTCAACTGTCTACTTGATCTCTAACCCAGGACTAGTGGTGTTATTCTCTTGTTTTCCATGTCCCAAACCTGAAAAAGCCCTGAGGACTACTGAGATAGAAGTTTTTCCTCCAGGAAGATGCTATAGACATTTTTTATCACCTTGCCCCCACTCAAATATCTCAGCTTTCACACCAAGTAACAACTAAGTACCAAAGAAGTTATCCTCTCTAGTTAATCCTATCCCACTCAAACTGTTAGTTTCATTATTTTAACTGCCCAGAGTCTTCTGCCTACCTTTGATTGTTTAACCCAGGTATCCTTGTGTTGTTCTCCTAGAAGACATGGTTGGTGATGAGAGAAAGTTACAATTTGGGCCTTAGGGTATCTGTTTACAATAGGGAGTATCACCTTAGCCTGACTCACAGATGAAGTGGTACTTCTGAATTTAACTGACATTCAATTTCTCTATAGGAATGCCTCCCTTGATTGCAAGGGCTCCCATCTCTTTGAGCAACTCTTTTTTCCCCCTGAGTATTAACTAGTAAGAAATTTTTTTAAACAGCCCTATTTCAACATAACCCTCTCTCAATTTCACAAGCAGATCTCTTTGATCAAAATTCTCAGATGGCACTAAAACCTTTTAAGCTCCCCAGTAGATCATAAACTCTTTGAGGGTAAGGACTATCTTTTTGTATCTCCAGCTATTTCACAATACCTGGACCATAATAGTTGTTTAACAATTGTCTATTGATTTGTTGATTCTTGAGTTGACTCAAAAGGCTTTATCATCAGTGGCCTTAATTCTATAACTTCCCAAACCTTTTACTTTTCTGTCCAATATTTTTTAAATGTCCACATTCTTAAGGTTTGGCCAATGTTTTTCAATTGTAGATGCAATGCAATACCACTCGACTGCATCAGTTACCATCTTTTTTAAAGATTTCCCCCATATTTGTCCCTATCAATATACCCAAACTGATGCAAACAATAAATGTGCAGTATTATAGCATCGATAGTCTATTGGATTAAAACATTTTGCTGGAATCACAGCATCAAATATGAATTCAAATGAGAACATTGCCAATGACTTTTTCATATATCAACATGTAGCAATTAATTCATTATGTGGCCTTCGAAGTTTTTAATAGACACAGTATATCAATAAATTCTGCAACCACTTAAAGCATTTTCCTGGCAATATCAGTTAATGAAACCAGGCTATCTGAAATAAGCTCATTACACTTCCATAAAATAAAAATTAAAAGAATATAAGAAAAATTTCAAAGACATAAGCAGGAAAAAAGTTGGAATTATCTGAGCCTGAAAAGATAATCTGCTTACTATTTTTAAAAAGGGGGAAGGAAGCAAACACAAATGTGTTTCCCAGAATGGAAATCACCTTCTGAAACAAAATGAAAATAATAAATACCTAAATTTTTTTCTTCAAATTCTCTTTTGAATTTTTTTTTCCAGCTACACATATGACTAGCCTGAAATCACACCATTCAAGTGCAAAAGTAGACCAAAGAGATGCCATTAGGATTCAACATCTCTTTTAGAAAACTGGCAAAGAATCCTTCTCACAAAGTTGCTCTCAGAAAAGCAGAGAACATATACTTTAAACTCTAAGCCTACCAGTTTTAGTGAAATTTTTGCTAATTAAACTCCTTCAAGACTAGCCAATCTAAAACAATGAACCATTCATTATTATGAGGCTTTGTGATAATCAATACTATAATGATAGCCTTGATTGCCCAGGGCTGCTCAGATTGAAAGCATTTTAGTTTGCTACTTCATTTGTACCAAAATGACAAACTTTGGAAGATCTTGCTTGAAGCAAATATGGAGCCCAAAGTGTGCTATTTGTGCTTTTCAGATGACAATGAACTATGCTTGTTGACTGACTTTTGCTCTTTGACTTTCCCATCCTCCTCCATTCTCCTTCATCCATTTTTTCTTTAACTTCCTTCTCTAACAGAAAGATCTTCTACTTCACATACCCTTCTCAAGGCTCAGGGAATTAAACAGTTGGAGTCATGTTCTTGTGTGCCAGCCAGGAGATGGTATATTGAATTTCAGTCCAAGATGAACAATTTCTGCTTTGGCAGACAGTGATGTTCATTTGAATTCCCCCTACCTCTTCTTCCATTTGAACATTTCAGCCTTTCTTTGCTGAGAAGCAGTGAAAACTGAATCAAAACTGAGTCTCCGTGAGAAAATATGACACCATGACCTACCTGTCTGTTTTGAACATTCAAATACTTAAAGCAAATACACAGGTTCCTTCTAAGGGAGCTACATACTGTGGATCTTAAAACTGCTCAAACTCTACCTTAAAACATTTGGTTAAGGCTATTCCCATTTAAACAATGGAGGTACTTGATCAGGAATGTATTGGGAACTTTAAAATTACTCTACCCATACTTGGGCATACTTTAGGGGAAGATAAAGTTGTAAACTCCTTACTGAACAATGAAAAGGTACTTAACTGATACTTATAGTGAGGCAAAAGCCCTTAAGCTAGGTCTATTTTTAGATCTAATACAAAAGAGTGCAAAGTATCTATGAAGGTCAAATTAATCACTAAAAAGTCAAGCAAAAAAAGGCAAGTTTAACAAAAGAGGTGTGAAGTTTTAGTCTACCCAGAGAAGGTGATTAACAAAAGAAGATGTGAATTAAGAATGGTCAGTCTTGTGGAAAATGTCTACTGTGATTGATAGACATGAAAACTTAGGGGAGGTGACAGAGGAGATAATTCTCTTTAAAAGGAGCTGTCTGAACCAGTTCAAGAGAGTTCAGAATAGTTGAGCTCAGGAGCTGAACTGGAGGGTCCCTCTGAACACTAGAGTTTTGCTTGGGACAATCTTGTGATGAGTGATTAAAGACTGACTTAGTTTCCTCTATTAAAAGAAAAAGGCCTAGGCCATTGGCCTAGGCCCTAGCCTTTTCCTATTATTTCCTCTTATTTTGTCTCTCTCCCTTTCCTTAATTCCTTCATTTATATTAATTAAAATCTATTTTCCCATGGTGACCACTTATTTTTTATTTAACTCAAGACACTGTCTTGAAACCATATTTTCACGGTCACAGTTTATGGCATCCACTCTTTTGTCTGTAACAATACAAAGTGTTTTCTTATTACCAGCTCTAGGTTGACCAGAATGACTAAAAGAAGAAAACATGAAGTATCACATTACTTCTTCTGATTTCTGAATTAGGAACTCAGATAAATCATTCAGATACCAACCAATCTTTCTAGTCTTCCTGGACACTACTCCCCTCCTGAATCCTGTCATCCACTTCACTCTATTCCCCACCCATGACCCTCTATATTTTCCTAATCTCCAGGTCTTTGAGAATACCACCTCACCTGCCTCCATAGAATCCATCTCTTCCTTTTAATACATTACTCAAGCAACATTACCTCCTTGAGTGATCTCCCCAAATGCTAGTGCCATTCCTCCCAAACTTCTTTAAATGTAAGTATATTTTATTTATTTGTATCATTAAAATTAATTGTGGTTGGACTTAATATTTCAAGTTGTGGTCACCAGGTATTTAATTTCTAAATCTCAAATGAATTTCTAAAGTAAATGGAATTTATAGTAGTTTATTTACAATAGAGGAAAAATATTAAGGAATGAGAGAGAGAGAGAGAAAACTCTGGCTTCCTCTGAGCCAGGTAGAAACACTAAGGCCCTAATCAGGGAAAAGAGTCTCAAGATGATTGGCCTTTCTCAGGTTTACACCTCTGAGAAAGTCAGGGTCACTAAGTCAGCCTTTCACTCACCAATGATGACTAAATGGAAAGAAGTCTGGGTATCTATCTTCTGGTCATTCCTCAAGTGTCTATCTTCCAGTCTCTCCTCCAAACCTAGGAGAGCTCTTCCGAATCTCCTTGAACCAAATTGAATTGAATAACTTCTGGCCTCTGATCCTCTTTTTAAAGATCTTTTTTTCTTGTGTCACCTCTCCTAAATTTCACATTTACCAATCACAGCAGACACTTTTCTCCAGGACTGCCCACTCTTTAGTTCACCCTTCTTTGGTTAGATTATATTTTTATTTGTTACTTAACACCTTTTTTGGGTTAGTTCACCTTTTGTAGTTACTTAACACCTTTTTGTAGTTAAAATGGGTAGATATACTTCAAATACTGAGTTATCACCTTTTGGGGATTAAAATCTAAAAATAGATTAGGGATTACAATTCAATCTTCCCAATAAAGGAAGAGCTAAGTATCTTCATTGTTACAATCAGGAGATAGCTAAATCCAGTCTTCACAGTATTTATTCACATCCTATTTTTGTTGTGTATTTTTATATGTTCTTAACTCCTCTGTTAGTATTTAGCCCAGTGGCTGATGTAATAAAAACTGCAGATTAATAATTGCCTATTGATTTTTAGACCATTTATTAAATTACCTAGTATGTATAGGGCATTGATTGCAATAGGTTCTTGAATTATGTCTACTTGTAGATTTTATAGAGCATATGGTCCTAGCTCTCCTCTCCCAGACCAAACAGAAGATATTATAGATGGGACACCTGATTAGGTATAAGTTAGACTAGATGGACCCCAAGGTCCATTCCAACCCTGAGATTATACTTCATTGGTTACACTCTGATGTATGTTCTATAGTCCCTTCTTCCTCTCATTTGTTTTCTAGTCTCAGGAATGTCAAAAGTCTTCCTTTAATATTATTATTCCATGAGTCTGTTTTAGTCAGGTCAGGTTAATATTAACAGACGTCAGGCTTACATTTCACCAAAAGTTTCAGAAAAAATAGCTTAGAGTCCCAAATAATAAGATCCAATAAATGAAAAATTTTAAATCCTCTTCACATTTTATAGAATTATCATAAAACATACTTTAAAATTTTTAAGTGGCAGAGACAGATGACTTGAAAAGAAAAGAAAGTGAGTCTGTAGTAGTGAGCAAACTCTTTAAAACTAGAATAATTCTGAGGGCAAATTAGGTCAAATATTTGAAAGATGAAATAATTTGGTGAATTTGAGAATTTTCAACTATACATCATCTATGTAGTTGTGGAACCCGACTGGTTATAAGTAGAATATAGCTAATCTTTGTAAACCTCAAAATTCCTTAGACTTATAAATGTTGGAAATTTCACCATTGGGATATTTCATACTTGGAAAATTTCTTACTGATAGTCTATTGGAATGGGAACCCCATTGGCATGGGAGGTTCCTTCTCTTCCCTTCTTAAGATTACTTTAGGACAGAAACCCTTTGCTGAACAATGGAAAGGACTTTGACCTATGCTTGAGCATAGAACAGGAATTTCTTTGAGTCTTGATTGATTTTAGAATTGATACAATGGAGATACTTGGAATAAATCTCCACCCTATTCAGTCCTAATAGGATTGAGTAAGGGCTGCAGCCTAGATCAAAATTTAATTATTCCAATCTCTACCATACTCAAGTTAACAGGATTTAGAAAGGGCTGTAACAAAAGAGTAAAGATTTAATCATTTGAAAAATATGACCTTCAACGGACATGTGCAAAAGCCAGAAACCTCTGGGCGGTCCTGGGTTAAGCGAGAGCCTCCATTGACAGGGAAATTGATGAAGAGTGATTGGTAGATGTGAGGACTGAGGGGAGGCAACTTGGATGGTTTCCTTAAAGATAGGAGGGTCTGGAGACTCGAGGGGGGTGGAGTTTTTTGGTCGGTGGTTCCTGGGCTCTGAGGAAGCTTGCTCTGAAGGAAGCTGAAGGTGGGGGCCTCTGAGACTGTTTCTCCATTTTGGACACGTGAGTGAAAGGGACTGATCTCCTTTCTTTGCCCCAGCTATCTAAGGGCTTGGGCCTTTTGGCCCAGCCTAAACAGAAGGGGTATTTAAGCCCTATTCCCTTCTCTCCCCTTTCTCTCTCTATATATATCTCTAATTCTTTTCTTGCTCCTATTGTAATTAAACTCCAAAAAAGGCTGACGGCTGACTTGAGTTTTTCATTTAGGAATTACATAGCTGATTCCTTGGCGACCTTAAATTAATATATATCAGTCTTTTAAAGTGATTCCCTTGTTACATTGTGGCTGACCACACGGGAGTCTAAAGAATCCTCTCAATAAAACTTTTGAAATTCCTTGCCTTTTTACTATACTGTTTCACCACTTAGTCCTTTTTTTTTAACAAAAAACTCGGCTTAAAGACACAGCTGCTAGAACACGTGAGTATAAAAAACTTTTTCTCTTTTCTCCTTAAGTTAAATTGGAATCAGCAGTTTTTTTCTTTTTCTTCCCTTTAATCTTAAGGGACAGCTGGGTAGCTCAGCGGATTGAGAGCCAGGCCTAGAGACAGAAGGTCCTGGGTTCAAATCGGACCTCAGATACTTCCCAGCTGTGTGACTCTGATAGACAGAAAACAGCTGTTTTTAAATCTCAGCAACAGGACTCTAAAGTCCTGGCTGGAAGAACTGTTTCTAAATATCCTTTCCCTTAAGGAACAACTTCCTGGATTAAAAAAAAAAAAAAAACCCTGTGGAAAGTTTGTTGCTTTGCCCTGCTCCCCACGTGTTTTGTGAAATTACAAAATATACATATAAAAATGAGTACTACATTCTTTGACAATTATATGGCAGCTGAAGAAGTAGGGGCATTGAGGAATGAAGGATACCTCCAAATTTTTATATTAATAGGTACTGTCATTTTTGTACTCCTCAATACTATATTTAGAGATGAAAAAATAAAAAATATTGAGGATAAAATAAAACAAAATGAGGATAAAATAAAACAAAATGAGGATAAAATAAAACAAAATGAGGATAAAATAAAACAAAATGAGGATAAAATAGAAAATATTGAGGATAAAATAGAAAATGTTGAGGATAAAATAGAAAAAAATGAGGATAAAATAGAAAATATTGAGGATAAAATAGAAAATATTGAGGATAAAATAGAAAAAATTGAGGATACAATAGAAAAAATTGAGGATACAATAGAAAAAATTGAGGATAAAATAGGAAATATTGAGAATAAAATAGAAAAACTTGAGGATAAAATAGGAAATATTGAGAATAAAATAGGAAATATTGAGGATAAAATGGGAGATATGGAAGATAAAATAGGAAAAATTGAGGATAAAATGCAAGCCCAATTAGAAGATCTAAAATGTTTCTTACAGGATCAATGGGCAAACAACCACTCTACCAGAAACAGACCTGTTTCTGAACCTTTGAATGAGGAAATTTCCTTCCCTGAAATAGAGATGGAAAACACCTTCCCTATAGCCCAGTTAACAGACTGCTTCTCTCGTGCAGTGCAAATCTTGTCTGAATTTAATCCCCAAAACCCTTCCCCTGCAATCCCAGCTTCTCATGTTCCTTCTCCTACAGAAAACCAAATTCCAATGCAAGGGAATGACATTTCCCCATCAAAATAGAATTCTAATTCTTTTCTTCTTATATTATGGCAACTTCCTGTAGTCTTGGCTACAAATGGCTAAGTGAAATATTACTGCATTCTGTCCTACATACTTGTGGGATAGAAATTACTTTAAACTGGACCTATACAAGGTCTATTTTGAAATTTTCTTATGTTTTTGATTATTTTTCTATTTTTTTGATAATTGACACATACAACCCCATACCTGAACATTGCATTCTGAGCTTAACTTGATATTATTTTTTTAATACTTACTTCAGGGGGGATTGTATATTAATTTAAAATCTAAGAATTTTTGAATTTTTTTTGTTTGAGATTTTATTTTTATAAAAATCCAAGACTTTTGTTTAAGATTTTACTTTTATAAAAAATTCAAAGATTTTGATTTTGTTCAAGAAAAGATCTTCAAGAAAGAAGCTTGAAACTTTTATATCCAGAGAATGAACTGTTGCAGAAAGATGCCAAAAACCTACACTTCATCAAGAAGATCAAGAATGAACTTTGGATGTGATTGATTGGACTGAACTTTTGATTGAACATTTATTGTAACATTTATGCCAAAAGGGACTGCCCCTAATTTGGCTTTCTGTCAATGCGCCTAGCAAACATTGGTTTTGCTTTCTTTTCTTTTCTATTTCCTCTCTCACTATTCTAATTTCTCTTAGAAAATTGAATATTGTGTATATCTTTAGTTAGAAGTGAATTTAGAACTACAAAATGATTATGTTAAATGATCAATGGGGAGACTAGTCTCCCAATGATCATCAGGGGGGATTGTAAACCTCAAAATTCCTTAGACTTATAAATGTTGGAAATTTCACCATTGGGATATTTCATACTTGGAAAATTTCTTACTGATAGTCTATTGGAATGGGAACCCCATTGGCATGGGAGGTTCCTTCTCTTCCCTTCTTAAGATTACTTTAGGACAGAAACCCTTTGCTGAACAATGGAAAGGACTTTGACCTATGCTTGAGCATAGAACAGGAATTTCTTTGAGTCTTGATTGATTTTAGAATTGATACAATGGAGATACTTGGAATAAATCTCCACCCTATTCAGTCCTAATAGGATTGAGTAAGGGCTGCAGCCTAGATCAAAATTTAATTATTCCAATCTCTACCATACTCAAGTTAACAGGATTTAGAAAGGGCTGTAACAAAAGAGTAAAGATTTAATCATTTGAAAAATATGACCTTCAACGGACATGTGCAAAAGCCAGAAACCTCTGGGCGGTCCTGGGTTAAGCGAGAGCCTCCATTGACAGGGAAATTGATGAAGAGTGATTGGTAGATGTGAGGACTGAGGGGAGGCAACTTGGATGGTTTCCTTAAAGATAGGAGGGTCTGGAGACTCGAGGGGGGTGGAGTTTTTTGGTCGGTGGTTCCTGGGCTCTGAGGAAGCTTGCTCTGAAGGAAGCTGAAGGTGGGGGCCTCTGAGACTGTTTCTCCATTTTGGACACGTGAGTGAAAGGGACTGATCTCCTTTCTTTGCCCCAGCTATCTAAGGGCTTGGGCCTTTTGGCCCAGCCTAAACAGAAGGGGTATTTAAGCCCTATTCCCTTCTCTCCCCTTTCTCTCTCTATATATATCTCTAATTCTTTTCTTGCTCCTATTGTAATTAAACTCCAAAAAAGGCTGACGGCTGACTTGAGTTTTTCATTTAGGAATTACATAGCTGATTCCTTGGCGACCTTAAATTAATATATATCAGTCTTTTAAAGTGATTCCCTTGTTACATCTTCAATCAAAAAAGGATATCACCTATTTGCAATCTAAATATCATTGTTTCCCATCATTTAGAGGGCTAAGATCAAAGCATCCCTCTGAACTAATCATTAACATTTCTGTAGCATTACTCAACTAAAAAAGTCTTCCTCTTTCCTTATGTTCTCTAAGAAAATATTGTAAGATAGAAGGTTGCCTTTAGGCATGACCCAACTAACAAATGTTCAAAATTACTTTACATTCCCCTCCAGGATTTAACAGTGTATGTGTCTATATACACACATATATGTACATATATATGTTTATATTCATATAGGATGTATAGGAAACTCAGAACTCTGGGCTTTAACAAAATTCTGTCTTTGTATCTTTCAATTTAGTCACCATTTATTAAAAAGCTATTGTTTGAACTGTGCTAAATACTAAGAAATACAGAGGCAAGATATCCCTCCTTCCCTAAGTTTTGGAAAGAGTGAAAACTGTCATCTGGAGAACTCTGACAAATGGCATCAAGATGAAGGAATTAGGACATCAGTTGAGGCAACCAGAGTGAGAGGAGAGAGAGTCTGCCCCAAGGCACCTTGAAACTACTTCTGGTAAGGACCCCACTAGGGGCAATGTGGCCTTACAGGGGAAGAATTAAGCTGAGCTGAAGTCACTAGGGGAAGAAATTCCCAAACCTGCCTTTTTAAACTAGATTCTTGCTAATTCTACTAACTACAACTGTTTTTACTCTGTTGAAGAACTGCAAGTATTGTCAGTAGTCTGTAAATTTTGATGTCCTGTAAAAAAGTCCTAATAAGCCTGATTTAATTATATTTCTCTGGATTAATAAGACAGGTATATAAATAACCACAATATTAATTAGAATATTAAGAACACATAAAAGAATGGCACTGTTATGAGAGTTTTGAGAAGGATGAGGTTGTTTTTGTTGGGTAATGGGACCACACAGCTCTTTGGGAGCTGGTATTATTTTTTGTATGGTGCCTAGCACATAGTAGGTCCTTAATAAATATTTGTTGTCTAGATTTGACTTGATTCAGCTAGTACCTTGGGCATTATTTCCATATCCAGTCAAAGATCTTCCCAATAATAAGGTGCATTCATATAGTATTTTCCTCACAAATATCCTGGAAAGTAAACAGTACCTGTATTATCATCTCCAGTTTATAAATGAGGAAATGATTTTTAGGCAGGTTAAGTAATTTGTCCATGGTTACCCACAAGAATATGCTGGTAAATCTTTAAGAACTATTCTCCAAAGGAAAAAGAAGGGGGTAAAGGCACTCATGACACACTTTCAAGTTTCATCTTCATTATTAGCACTTCCTCAAGTCTAAGCAATCAACAAAACAATAAACCAAGTCACAACTTGTAGTATTTTCCCACTTAAAAAGACTATGTGACCACACTGAAAACCTAACAATTAACTGGCACTCCCCTGGACACAGCTCTAAGTATCTGGGGCAAAATTTGAACTCACATGTATTGTCTGAGAGTGTAGCTATCTATCCACTACAACATGCTATGTTCCTTTTTAATTTCTTTGCTCTCATACCTAGTTGGGGGACCCCAGTAATACAAAACTTCTGTTTAGACTATAACTATCTTCTGGGAACAGACTTTTATTTTTCTCTTTAGATTCTTGTTAATTAGCTCGTGTCAGGGACAAAATAGGTAATTTAATGTTCATTAGAATGGTTTGGACTAGATTATATTAGTTTGGATTAGACTGGACAGAACCACAGTTAGCTAACTGATAACTGATGTATTAATGTATCAGTATGGGTGAAAAAAGCATTGGCCTAACAAGATAAAAAAAAGATACATCATCAGAAAGAACATAAAATACAAAAAAAAAGCCAATAAAAGAAAAAGGTGTTCAAGTTAAGAAATCTTTGTCACAGGCAGTCAAAATAAACCTACACACATTTTTTAATTAAGGCACTTTGGTAATGAGACAATGAAAACTTCCCTGGTAATGAATCATGTTTAGTCCTATCTAAAAATAAATAACATTTCCTTTTCAACCAACAGAAGTGTCACACTTGGTAAAGACGCTCAAACAGATCCCTTCAAACATCATTGGGTCTTCTAAGGCTCTTCATCAATTGTCCCCAGCTTCTGACTCTAAGGACCCTCATTGTAGCTAAAAACCGTATTGCTAATTCATGCTGCCTTTCTAAATCATGGCGGTATCTTAATTTTATTGCCCCTGCAAGAAATTTTAAAGCTTTCATGAACCAGTGAACTAGCTAATTAACTTCTGTAATAGCTGGGGATCTTGGATGGGAGTATAAAACTAGAGAAATATTAAGAAACAATTAGTCTTTGGAATACCAGCTTTCATTTGGTTTTTGAATCTGTCCTCTGACATGTGGCAGTTAAGGATGGAGAGAGGAGGGAAATAACATATAAGAAAGAAAAACTGAGGGAATTGGGGAGGGAGCTCTGATTTATATGCAAAATCTTTAAAGCCAGAAGCTGGTAGAAAACTGATTTTTGCTACCTCCTTTTTTTTTAAGGAATGAATGATTTACTTGACAGTCTCTAGCTGCCATTCTTTCCATTTAAAGTTTTGCTGTCCTAGCAAGTCTTGTTAAAAATGTAATCAAGACTGCACCATCATGCAGATCTTGATTTATTCTGACTATTAATCTGGTGCCCAATTGGAATGATCAATACCTTCTGTCAAATATGGTGTCCTTAGAATTAAACGTTTCCATGTCATAGCAACAAAGAGAATCCAATACCAGGTCTTTCAGTGATTAGGAATTTACCTCGAGGACAATCAGTATCTGAGCTACTACCATTAGCTTGACATATGCCAAGCCTTATTCTCTTTTTCTATTATGGCATAGGGAGGCAAGCAAGTCTGATTTTTTTCCCTAAAATTTAGTGTGAAGGAAGTCCTCAGCTTTCATTTGATTAAACTTTTTTCTCTATAGGAAAATAGAAGGCAACATTAAAGAAAGCAGAAATGTTAAGCATTGATTTTTTTTAAGAATGGGGTCCCACTATTTCACCCAGGCTGGAAAGCTTTGATGTGCCTCATTTCAAATATGATCTCACCTTCCCCTACAATCCAGGGGATCACCATATTGCTGCTAAACTTAGTGCTTATATCCAATAGCCCACTGCAACTCAGAACTCCCAGACTCGAGAAATCCATAGACTCAGCATCCTTAATAGCAGGGATAACACCACTATGCCTAGCTAATTTTGAATTTTAAAATGTACACACCCAGAGCAAAAGAAGACATAAAAAGTACTTATAAATTAATAAGTATTTGTTAAGCATCTTATAAGTTAGGCATAATAGTAGTTAGCAGGAAAACAGAAAACCCAGAGTAATCTCTGCTCTGTAGGAGCTTACATTCCTATAAAATGTCTTCTGACTGTTATGCTTTTCTGTTGTCATGGTTGGCATCAGATTGTTTTCATTTGTTAGTTTTACCCAGAACCCCCTTACTTGCCATTAATGATCCTGAAGCAGCATCTTCACACATGCTGGGCACCCAGATTGACTTTCCAAAGCACCCAGCTGTCTCCCAGGGAATAGTGATGGCTCAATTGAAGTCAGAAAATATCAAGAAAAGTGTAGGGTATTTGTGGCATATGTAGAATGTATATATATATATATTACTTTTTCTTATTATTCTTTATTTTTCACTGCACCTCACCCTTTATTAGCATTAGTAAGAGAACACTGAGTATAGTACATATAGCCTGGACTATAGTGCTCCATGGACAAGTAGGTCAATGAGTCATTTCAGGACTATATAACTCTCTTGTATAGACATTGCAGATAGACCATGAGCTAGCTTCAAAATAGAACAGGAGCAAGTAAATGAGTTATACCACTCTGGGGAAATTACAAAGCATAGTGCTACAAAAGCCCATCTTTTAAAAAATAAATGATAACCAACATTCTCCCAGTAATGTTTTATGACACAAGATTGTAGAATACCACTATGCCCAATGTATTGTAATAGTTAAAGGGATTGTAGGGATTGAAAAGGTACAGGGGATAAGAAAGGTTTTGTAACAGTCAATGGAGGAGTTGAAGGGACAGGACTATGGCTGCTGACGAGGTAAAAGGAGACAGGTATGCTCCTGCACAGAGGCTATCTTTGAAAAATGGGATCCATGACAAATGGTCCACCTGTGATAGCCTAAGGGGATGTATTCTCTATTGATTGATGTTGAGGATACCCCAGAGCAGGTAAGCACAGACCCTCCTGAGGGACAAGCCTCCCCCAGACCAAGGTCACCTGGCAGGGGTCTGATAAGGACCATTTATGTTTGAATGACTGTCCTTAGGTTCAGCTCCCTCTATGTCCCCTGAAATGATAGTCCTCTTATCTGACTGGGGCTCATTTAACTCAAGATGAATTTAATAACAAGTTTGAATTGGGAAGATATCAGGGAAGAGGGATTTGGGATTTCCCTAGATTGAGTTTGAGTCTCTCTCAGCTTTTGAGCTGAGGCCAGGCCTTGCCGGCTCGTGGAGGGTTTCTTTTATTCCTGCCTATACTAATCTAGTTTTTTTTAAGTTCAAAGTCTTTAGCAGTAGACAACAAGAGGAAGAAAAAGTTCTGATCTTCAGAGCTGGTTGGGTCTTTCTCTTTGGGCTAACACCCCTAAAGACCAGTTTTACAGTTCAAAATGCTCCCCTTAAATTCTTTTGTTTGATGACACGATCACAGGAATCAAGGTAGAGCTCTGTTAGGGGTGAAATTTAGGGGTTGAGACTGAATATAGCATATTAGTTGCCAGGGATTTAAATTCAATCCCAATGAAATACTCAAGTCAGTATGGGATTTTATGGTGGTTTATTTACAATAGAAGGAAGAAATTAAGAAGAAGAAGAGGGAAAGAGTAGAAGATCTGCTCTGGCCTGGCCTAAGCCAAGGGGATTTCAGAGGCCTCAGCCAAGTGGCCTTCTCAGAAGATTAAATCTAGCTTGGCTTCCGGCCACGAGGCCTCCTCCAAGATGAAAGGCCTTGGAGGAGAATAGTACCCTCAGAGGGTCATGGAAAAGGGGAGTCAGTCTTCTCACTCACCAAGTCCGATTCATGGAAATTGCCTCACCTAGACCATGCTATAGAGCTCCTCCCCATAAACTCCAACACCAAATCCACCAAAACCCCAAGCACACCAAACGCTGCCAAAATCTCCCAATGCCACCAAGATAGAGACTCTCACAGGAAATGACATGAAATATATAGGCAGTTCTTTATATCACTTCCTGTGTCTCACATGTACCAATGGTGGAAAGCTTGGCTTAGGATAGTTCAGGGGGTCAGTCAGTTGTTTCTGATTTGTCACTTGCTAGCACATGATGGTCATAGGCCATCCTCCCCTACAGTTAATCCTTAAGTGGGGGGTGTATATATTCCTGATTGCTAGAATTCTAAAGACTAAGCAGGGTAGAGTAAATCTAAAATTCACAGCACATAGTTAGGAAAATCAGGAATAGGGGTACTTCTATCCCAAGATAGGGAGAGAGAGCTCCTTCTAGTTTGAGGGCCAGGAAAGAGAGCCTTCAAGACCAAGTGTCACTCTCAAAGTCCCCCTCCCCCCACCAACTATAATTGCTGTCCATCAATTTCTCTCTAACCTTCCAACTGCTGTTTGCTCTAACTCAGTGGCAGAAAGTCCAGAGCTTGACTCAGTCTTCCTTTCCACAATCATCCCCTTTTTTTATTGTGACCTTCCCAAGGCCACATATTTATTATACTTACCAAGCTACTAAATCTACTTTCTAACTACTCCCCCCAAAATAATAAATTTCCCTCAATTACTCTATCACTATTCTATGCTAACTTTATCTACTCTGTAAAGGGTAAAATTATGGCTGAGACTGAATGTAATAATTATTTTGGTCGCCAAGGATTTAATTTATAAAATCCTAATAAAAAAACCAAGTCAGCTGGAAATTTTATGTTGTTTTAATTGATAGTGGAGGAGATTAAGGAGAAGAAAGAAGGAAAGGAATAGGTTTTCTCCCCCTCCTCCCCCCCACACACACACCTGGCTGGTACCGAGAAGGGGATTAGGAGATAAGGTTTTGGAGTATGAAGGAGGAAAGAATCAGCCTGACCTCCAAAGGGGCTCAGCTAAGATGCCCGAATCTGAAATCAGCTCCAGGGCAAAACTCACCACCAAACCCAGACAATAGCTGCCACCATGCTGCCAGCCAGAGTTGTCTCTCTGGGGAAAGAAGAGGAGAGAGGAAGTGATGTGCCTTATATATGCAGTTTTACATCACTTTCCTGCATCTCATCTGTACCAATGATGACTTAGCTTGACTTAGGATAGCCCAGAGGTCTGTCCTTTTTTTTTGCACATGTCTGTTGAAGGCCATTTCCTCAGATAATTAAATCTTGAGTTTGATGCAGACCTTCCTAATCTTGTTAAACTAAGAAGGTTGAGAATGTAAAGTTTGCAAGACCTGATTCTGTTATTCCAAGTATCTCCATTGTTGTTGATCAGGAAATAGCTAAATCAGATCTTCTAAAGAATGGTCTGATTAGTGGGGAATAGTTTTAAAATTCACAACTCTAAGGAATTCTATGCAGGAAATTTTGGGTAAGGATAGTTTTAGGGTTTTACAATAAATTCAGTACAATAAATGTTACAAAGAAATTTGAATCTTAATTCTAATACTACTTACTCTTGCTAAGTTAAACATACATTTTTCCTATTTTATATATCTATAATTATTTGCAAACTATTTTATCTATATATTTTATCTACATATATTTCCATTAAACACAATTTCAGGATCACCTTTACAATAAACAATTAAAAGTTTACTATCTACAAATGCAGCTTAAGTCTATTCCTAAGTATAACTCTTTATGCTATGCTTCACATAATTTACTCCTAATCTAATCCCTACTTATTATAATTATTCTCTAAGTCTCCAGTCTAATCTATAACCTAATCTTATGTACAACATACATACATGCTATGTTACATATTTACAGACCCTATCACTGTTACTAGCCTAATTATAGTATATAAATAATTTATGGAGATTATTTACATATAATAATATGTAATAACATATGTAATAATAACAATAATATACATTGTTCCCACATCCTGATGTCAGTCAAATAGAAATATCTATTGATCTTTCTATTTGCCTAAGACCTTATGGAACTAACTATATACATATTTGCATTTTGCATAAATGCAATTTCAGACACTCATTTATTTACACAAAATCTCCCAATATATGTCAATTTGTAATGTTATGTTTTGTGTCTAATAGTGTTTTGTTGAATGAATACTTATCAAGTTTCTTCAGATTTCCACTTCTCATGCTGACAAATGGATCTCTTCTTTCTTCCAAGTTATGTAATGCTGCATGCTATTTCACTAATATGTGAAATTAATTTTGTTTTATGATTTCACCACACTCAGTCTTACATATAAGTCCTGTTTTCCATCTTCTTCTATAAACAAATTTGCAAAGTTCAAAGCCTTAGCTGTCCATTTCATCTTTTTCTCTTTATCTCTTTTCTCTAGCAGCTTTTCTTGATGCTTTTCTTTTGGGATGCTTTAAAATCTTTTCCTCTGGACTGGAAAGTTGACTTCTCCTTGTCGCTGTGGTATGCTTAACTGTTGGGATCGGATCTTGTGGTCTTGAACATTATGTGTCACTAATGTTTCTGTATGGTGTACCTTTTGATGTTAATCAGTTTTTGTTTTCATTTTTCAGCACTATCTTTTGTGTAACTCTTCTTCTTCTATGTCTGTTACAGTGATGTTGGATTTTTCTGGTTTTATGTGAGAACAGTGGAACCATGAGTCTTTCCTTGCAATTTTTATAGCTGTTGTGGTAGTAAGCAATACTTCATGTGGTCCAGTTCATTTTTATGTCTGTAGCCAATTTTCTATTGAAATTTTTTAAGTATACTTTGTCTCCTGTTTGATATTGTGCACATTGTAATCCAGGGGTATTGTTTGTTGTATCGAGCCCATTTCATGCAACTCTGCTATTCTTGTTTGTAAAGCTTGTATATATTTTGTTAATCAAGGTTGACAGATTCAATGGTTGGCAATGTTTTAAAGTGATGTTTTCATTGCTTAGTAACACAATTTCATATTGAGAAAGTCTTTGCTGTGTGCAAGCTTGTAAATGACATTTCTTCAATATGGATTCTAGTTGGTGTGGAGAGTAGACATAAAATTTTGATCCTAATACCAAATCAGATAATTTTTGAATCATGGTTGCTATGGTTGCAATTACTCTCAAACAGGGAATCACTACTTTCTCAATTATATATAGCTGTGTACTATAATAATATGGCATTGGCCTAAAATTGGGTCTTAAAGTTTGAACTAACACTCCAGAAGCTATGACTCTTGCTTCATGTACAGAGGTGAAATTCTTTGTTGTAGTCTGGAATATCTAAGACTGGAGCTATTATGATTGCTTCTTTGAACTATGCCAAGGCTTGTAGATGCTCTTTTATTAGTTTCAAAGTTTCTGTGACTGTGTTTTTGGTTAAGTCCATAAGGCATTTTGTTATTTGGTTATAGCCTGGGATCCATTGTCTACAGAAACCTGTTACTCCTAAAAAGGCTCTCAGTTGGTTCTTAGTCTTTGGCACGCTGAGCTTTTGTCTATCTTCTACTCTTTTCTTGGAAATCTTTCCTGTCACCTTTTCAAAGATAAATCCTAAGCATTCAACTTTAAGCATAACCCATTGTAGCTTTGATTTGGAAACTTTGTGGCCTTTCTTATATAGCTCTAGGAGGAGTATTTTTACTGTCCTGGTAACAAACTTTAGCATATGGGGATGCAAGAAGAATGTCATCCACATAGTGCATGACTCTGCTTTCTTTGAATTGGATGTTCTTTTAATCTTGTTGCAAGATTTGGAAAAATGCTGTTGGGCTATCACAGAATCCCACTGGTAATATCTCCTTTGTCAGCTGAATCCCATTCCAAGTGAAAGCAAAGATTAGATCAACAATGGTATAATATCTAGATTTACTTGGAATTTCTGAAATTATTTTAGATGGGCTTGGAATGACTGCATGGAACTTTTTTACAAAGTTTTTTACTGCTCTTAAATCTTGGATCAGTCTCTATTGAACTTTTCCTTCAGAGTCATGTTTTTCTTTCTTTATGGGTATTATTGGTGTATTATATTCTGAAATTGTTGGGATTAAAATTTTCTGATCGAACAAGCTTACCACTATCCCAGATGTGTTAAAAATTCAGGTGATGTAAAGGACCATGGAAACCATGGTAAGTGTACTTTAATTGTGTAATTAGGATTTGCTTCCCAGGGAATCTCTTTTCTGGCTTCCCATGTTTCTTCTCATGTTATGTGCTAACATAGGGAGGATATAAGCTTTGTGTAGCTCCCTCCTTGCTCTCTCTCTCTTCTCTTGGAAATGCAGTTGTGGAGTTTGGGTTAGAGCCAGGCAGGAAATTTTTACCCATGTCTTTTCTATTTATGCTTTCTAATTTTGTTTCTTTTATTTATTCTACTTTAAGTGATTATTAATAAATCTTATAAAATATTATACTTGGAGTTATTAGATATTAATATAAATTTTACATTGTTTGGCAACCATGGAGGGATAGAATCTTTGATCTTGTTTTAAGACAGCCTTTGAGTAAAGATAGGAAGTAGATTATTTTAAAAAAAAACATGTTTCCTCTCTGCCCTAGCCCTTTTCACCCTCCCCCTCTGGGGTACTCTTCTCAGTGGTGGGGACCCACCAATGGGAGGAGCCAAACCTGCAACCACCCACCTACCTTTGCCATCACCACCACCGCTGCCACCACCACTATTGCTACTGCTGCTGCCATTGCTGCCACTGCCTACCATGTTTCACCAGACACTGGCTGGGGGTCCTGGGGAGCTGTTTTCCATGTGGCTGATGAAGTATGAATTTCCCCTTTCCATTACATTGCTAATAACTGAGTACTTGCTGCTGCCTTGGAAGCCTGGATATTTCTCTTAGGTAACAATTACTTTCCCCAGGGATTTCACCTGAGGGCAAGCTTCCCCCCTCTTAACTCCCTTCCCACATAGCTGTGGAGAGCAATCAAAGGGAGCAGAAGTCAAGCAAGTGGCTCCCTAGGGTTTTTACCCCTTGGGGGGAGGAGAAGGAAGGAAGGTTATTCTTCCAAACCTCTTAACTTTAGTCAGTACATACTAGGGTAGTGCCACCTATGACAGGAAATCAAATTGCAAGCATGGCCCAGTTTCCCGCCAATCTCAAACAGGTCCTATTCCCAGAAAGCTTGCACAGCTCAAAGTTTTAGGGTGTCTTTTCTTACTAGTTCCTGGGTGTACTGATTGAATACCTTTCAGTTGATAGATTGAGTAATCTCAAGAATCAGAGGGGAGATTCATCTCCCTAAATCCCCTTGCTATTTTCCCTGCCTAGTCTCTGAAACACATCCAATATGGGGTTCATTCATACTATGTTCAGTACAGGTATGGGGAACCCCAGAAGTATGACCAAAGGAATCTAGTTGGATGATGACACTCGGGACGGGAAGGAACCTTAAAACTCTCTGGAGGTGAATTTTAAGCCTTTTCAGACTTCATTTGCCTGATTGTTAACTGTTTCAGTTTGTTCCCCTCCAAATAGTGAAGAAGTCTCTGTAACACAGCTATCAGAATTGGAGAAAAAGACTCTTGAATTCATTGCTCACATCCTGTCATATATATTGTATTTGCTGATTGTTTGTTTTAAAATTAAATTTTGTTTTTTTTTAAGTTCTGTAAAGGATAATTTTAGCGTTGTGACCTAAACTATGTCAATTACTTGGTCACCATGGATATCCCAAATATATATATATAGTGGAAAGAAATTAAGAAGAAGGAAGAAGGAAAGAGTGTAGGATTCTCTCACAAGGCTAGTGCCAGGAGGAAGACCAGAGGCTCTAGGAAGGTAAGGTTTTGGAGAGTAAGGAGGAAGGAATCAACCTGAACTCCAAAAGGGCTCAGCCAAGATGCCTGAACCTGAATCAGTTCAAGGGCAAACTCACCACCAAACCCAGACAAATAGCTGCCACCACGCCAAGATGTCAGAATGCTTAGCATGCTGCCAAGCAGAGTCGCCTCTCTGGGAAAAGAGGGAGAAGAGAGGAAGTGACATGCCTTATATAGACGGTTTTATGTCACTTTCCTGCATCTTATCGGTACCAATGATAGCTTAGCTTGACTTAGGACAGCCCAGGGGTCTGTCCACTGTTTCTGCACATATCTGTTGAAGGCCATTTCCACAGATACTTAATCCTTGAGTATAGTTCAGACATTCTTGACCTTGTTAAACTAAGTAGGGTGGAGCAATGTAGAGTTCCCAAGACCTGATTCTGTTAAACCAAGTATCTCCATTGTTACTAATCAGGAAATACCTAAATCAGATCTTCTAAAGTATGGTTTGAGTAGGGTGGAGTAGTTTTAAAATTCACAGTTCACATATTTATCTAATATAGTATCTTCTGTTACACTATGTCATTTTCAGCTACTATGTTTTGGCCATTAGCTATATATTCTGTTACATTGTTTTCATTTGTACACTCCCCCTATGAGTGGATTGGATAAAATACCATTATAAAAGTCGATAAACAACTTGGACAAAATTTTTTTCCATGGAAAAACCATAATCCTTTTGGATGTTGGATTTGTCGTCGGATCCAGTAAGGTCACATGTTGCCTTAATGGCCTTTTGTTCCTTTTTGCCTTTGTTAATTGTCATATAGATGATGATGGATGGACTCCATCAAAGCAGTTACAACCTGTCTACAACCTCTGGAGAACTTAAGGAGCTAAAATTATCAATTGATTTTAAGGGGTCTTCAAAAGTGATTTTCAAATATCTAGTATCACCACTACCTCTGATTGATCATTTGCCTTCCTTTGAGTTGTTTGTATGATTAAGTAAGGGTCTATTTAGTAATTGAAGTGATGTGCAATAACACTATTGTATTCCCCACCCCTGAATTTATGAAAATGTAATGAATGAGACATCAGAAGTGATTTCCACTAATGTATTCCTCACCTCCACAATGCAATGGATGGGACCTATAAAGACATGTCTTTTAAGGCTATTATAGACTTATACCAGAGGAGGGAGGTTTCCCAAGGGTTTGGTTACCCCATGATGGGTTATAATCTCATTGAGGAGGTGAGAGGGTTTTACCAGGGGGCTTTGTAACCCCTAGATTGGTTTTATATTTTTAACTCTTCAGCTTACTCTACCCTTCCACCAGAATGATCTAAATTCTTGGTGGCATTTTAGACCCAAAAGGTTTTATCAGCAGTATAGGGTTGTTTTTGTTTTTTTTTGTTGTTTTTTCTGGTTTCTTCTGCCACATTTTGGAATGATGTCAGTAGACTTTGTTAGAAATATCTTCAACAAGGTTTATAGATTGGCTAGATTCTGGAGAACTTATGACAAGTATCCATGACCTTCAATGTTTTTTTTTTTTTAATGTCATACAGCAACTCATGTGAATCCTAATGATAGTGGGTTTGTTTGCTATTTTCATTAGCTGGCCGATTATGATTTGGGGGAGTATAGTACTTCTTTGAATGTGCATTAGCTACTGTACTACTCTTTTAAAAAGTTGTTACTTGGTAAAAATAATGTGCATTCACACTGTGGATCATGGCCAAGTTAAAAAGATAATGGATCTCATTTTTGAATGAGAAACCTTTGTATTGTGCCTCAACTTGTGTAAAACACTGTGTCACTGAATATGAAATATGTTTTTTATTTTATTTTAATTTTATTATTGTTTTTCCTTGTATGTGCGATAGCATATTTGAGTTTTCTTTTTCCTCTCATTTTTTATACTTGAAGTACATGTTTTACTGGTTTTTTGATTTTGCACTATGGTAACTTTAAAATATCCATTGGCTCTACTGTCAATGCATACCCAAAAGCATTAGACTATGGAAACCTGCCATTGATTGTTAAATATTATAGGACTTTACTTAATAATTGTGTCTGATTCCAGGAGAAGGAATAATTAAAGAAGCACTGCACAGTGCCAAGGAGCACAAAGTTAACCTGCATAGTGCCAAAGAGCAAAAGTTCAAGGAAACTAACCAATACTGGTGGGATTGATGAGATTCTGCAACAAGACAGGGGACTTGAACTTATTTTAGGATTTAAGGAAGAGGATGTTTACAAAGTCAGATGCAGGATTCCCTCATGCCAGATCCAGACTTCTATCAAGTACCTCAGTTTGGTTGCCATCTTGGCTCCCCTACCCCTGAGAGCAAAGATAAAAATCAGACCAGGGAATGATATTTCCCTTCTGCTTCAAAATCTAGTCCTTTTCTCTCTCTTTCATAGTGTGGCAATTTTCTGTAGTGCTGGCTGCTGATTGAGCAAGGGCAAAATTGCTACTACAAAATTGCTTGGGGGACATAAATCACTTTAATTGGGCCTTGATTCTAGGACCTATTATAGATTTGTTCTTCTTACCTTAGAATTGTTTTACATAAGACTTTTATATTTTATGTTTCATCCAGAAGTTACTTTTTTCTCTTTTATTTGGGTTTTTCTGATTTTTTTTTAATTTTCTGTTGACAATTGATTCATATACTTCATAACTTGGTCATGTATCCCAGGGTGATCTGTGTGTTAGTCAACATCCTCCTCAGTGGGGATTGTATTATTATCATAAAATTCTAGATTTATAAAATTTTTTCTTGTTTGAGAGTAATTTTAGGATAAGAAACTTGCTACCTCCCTGAATCGAGAAAGTGAACTGTTTGGAGAAGGCATCATAAAGAAACCTGCAGAAACCACACACTACACAAAAGATCCAGAATGAACTTTGGATTGTAGTGTATTGAACTGTGGGTGATTGAACACATTTATTTTGACTGTACTCTCTAATGCCAAAGGGATTGGAAAAGCCCTCTTATTGGCTTTTAGTCAATGTACCTAACATTGATTTTCTTCTCTTTCTCTTTTATTTCCCTCTCATTCCCATATTATTTTGATTTCCCTTAGAAAGTACAATATTATATGTATCTCTAGTTAAAGATCTTTAGAGATATAAGTTGGTTATGTGTACTGATTCATTGGGGAAACTAGGCACATAAATCTGGAAGATTTCTACATGCTTGTTTCCCAATGGAATCACAGGGGAATTGGGTAATTATTATTTTTCTCCCCAGGGACTCTCTTTCCCAGATTCCCATGTTCCTTCTCACTTCATATGCTAATGTAGGGAGAATATAAGCTTTATGTAGCTCTGTCTTTGCTCTCTCTCTTCTGGAAATGCAGCTGTGGAGGTTGGATTAGAGTCAGGCAGGAGAATTTTACCCATATCTATTTTACTTAGGCTTTCTAATTTTGTTTATTTTATTTCTTCTACTTTAAGTGATTATTAACAAATCTTATAAAATGTTATACTTGGAGTTATTAGATATTAATTTAAATTTTACAACAGTAGCAGATTACTGATAATATTTGGATAGTAAAAGGTTGCCTGAAAAACAATCAATTATATTAATTGATATACAGTAGGACCTAGTTTTATACAACCCAAACTCTCCAAGACCCTTCGAGTAAGTTAGACATCATGCATAATAGAGAATTCTATTAGTAAAAAATTTTATAAGACTATATCTAAACACAAATTAATCTTATAAGAGCTACCAGCATTACTACTCTTGTACTTGGGAGCCATTATTAATAGCTAAATAGCATTAAGGAAACAACAAGAAGTTTTGCTGTGATTCAGACACAAGAAAGAACTCCAGACAGAAACTGATGTGAAAGCTAATGTTTGGCAAAAAGCAGTGTAATGACTCCCACTAACACTTCTCAGAGGGAGAGTGAGTATGATTGGGGAAACTGCTGAGAGGCTTTATACCAGAAGAAAATATGGTGTGGATTTAGCACATTATTTTTTTATTTTTCATCTCTTTCTGACTTAATTTTTTTCCACTGCCAATACCTTAATTTGCATGTGTTGAATTTGCATAAAATGGATTTCTACTATAATTCTTTAAGATGTACAAAGTAGCAACATGGTAGACAAGGACAACCAGGTAGCACATTGTATAGAGGATCAGGCCTGGAGACAGGAAGAACTGAGTTCAAATCCAACCTCAGAAACTTACTGGCTGTGTGACCTTGGACAAGTTACTTCACCCTATTTGCCTCAGTTTCCTCATTTATAAAAGAAACTGGAGATGGAAATGACAAACCACATCAGTATCTTTGCACAGGGAAATCCCAAATAGGGTTGAAAGAGTTAAATACAATTGAAACAACTAAATAATCAAAACAACATGGTACATTGGGATAAACACTGCTATGGAATGTGAGGATGTGCATTCAAATCCCATTTCTGATGTTTACTGCCTATATGGCCTTAGATAAATGATGGAATATTTTTGGGGCCTCAAATTACTCACCTATAAAATGAAGAGGTTAGACTGTATAGTCTCTCAGGTTCTTTCAAGCTCTAGATCTAGGATCCTCATAACAGAACCATGAGCCAAATGCCATAGATTTTACCATTGCCACTTTTGAGATGAGAAAACTGAAGCAAGGAAAAGGTAAGTGATTTTCTCAAGGATACACAGAAAGTCTCTAAAGTAGATTTTTAACACAGGTCTTCCTCAGTCCAACTGTAGAATGTCATCCAGTACATCATGCTTCCTTTCAAGGATGTAAAACACTGGAAAAGAAAGTGGAATGGTTATTTAACAATAGTGGAGAATGACAGATATATAGCCTGAGTGGGACACTAATATCCACAAAAAATTAGAATGACAAATGGAAGGCTGGAACATGTTGGGAAGTCTCTGAGGAGTATCTATGAGAAAATTAAGGAAAGATTCATAGAAGATAAGAAGGCATGACTTGCTGTTGGTCTGAACCAGCAGAGAGAATGTCCACACTAACTATATCACAAATCATTTAAAATATTAAAGTTTAGTCCTTTTTTTAAGGTTTTCATTTTCAAATTACATGTAAGTACAATTTTCAGTAATTGTTTTATGACATTTTGTGATCCATGTTCTCTCTTTCCCTTTTACCACCTCCTCCTTCTTCAAGACTATACATAGTATGATATAATTTATGCATGTTATTATACTATATATTTACATTTTTATCATATGAAAAAACATATTACTTACACTGGAGAAAATTCATTGAAGAAATAAGGTAAAGAATGGCATACTTCAATCTGTATTCACACTCCATCAGTTCTTCTATAGCAGTTGAAAGCCTTTTTCATCATGAGTCCCTTGGAGCTGTCCTGGATCCTTAAATTGCTTATCATAGTTATTCGTAGTTGATCTTTGTACTGTATTACTATTACTGTGATTATCTACAGTACCTTTTATCAAGATGTAATTTCCTTCCTTTCTTCTTTTAACTAGATCATTTTTTTACTTTTATCTGTGTACTTTAAAGTACCTTTATTTTATCTGAGATAATTGTTACCCCTGATTTTTTAACTTTGACTGAAGCAAAGTAGATTCTGTTTCAGCCCTATACCTTTACTCTGTATGTATCTCCATGCTTTAAGTGTGCTGTCCTCTCCCTCCCTACCTTTTGTTGTCCCCCCCTTTTATTATTCCTCCTCTCCTTCTTATTTCCCTATAGGGTAAGATGAGTTTTAGCTCTGGTCATTTCATCAGGAATGGCTGGAAGTCTTCTAGTTCATTAACTGTGTATTTCTTCCCCTAGAATATTATGCTCATTTTTGCTAGGTAGATAAGTCTTGGTTGTAGTCCTAGATCTTTTGCCTTGTGGAATATCATATTCCATACTTTCTAGGACTTTAATGTAGAAGCTGCTAGTTCCTATGTAGTCTTGACCGTAGCTCCATGATATTTGAGGGTTTGGGTTTTTTTTTTTTTTTCTGGCTGCTTGCAGTATTTTATCCTTGGCCTGGAAGTTCTGGAATTCGGCTGTAACAGACCTGTGACTCTTAAATTTGGGCTCTCTTTTAGGCAGTGGTTGGTGGGTTCTTTTAATTCTCATTTTTATCATCTTGTTCAAGAACATCAGGCTAGTTCTTCTTAATAATTTATGGCAATATGGTATCTAAGCTATTTTGTTATCATGGTTTTCAGGTAGTCCAATGACTTTTAGGTTTTCTCTCCTGCATTTATTTTCCAAGACAGTTGTTTTTCCAGTAACATAGTTTAAATTTTCTTCTGGTTTTTTTTTTTTTAATTCTTGTAAATTTCTTTTATTGTTTCCTGCTGTCATATGGAGTCTTTAAGTTCCATTTATCCAATTCTAATTTTTAGGGAGCCATTTTCTTTTTGATGCTTTGTATTTCCTTTCTTAGATAGTTATTTTCAGGTTTGAGGTTTTGTATTTCCTTATTTAGGAATCTGTTTTCTTCAGTGATATTTTGCTCTAAGATATAAACTTTTTGTATCATTTTATTTTCTAATTTTTCTTCTAAGTTTCTTACTACTTATTTTTTATCTCATTTTGAAGCTCTTCTGTGGGTTCATTCTGGGTCTGACAAACTTTCAGGATTGGAGGATTCACACATTCCTACATTTCTATTTTGGTATTTTTGCTGCCATATTATTAGCTTCCATTTTGGTCTTCTGTTTTACTGAAAAAGATTTCCAGAGTCAGGCCTTTTCTTTGTCTTTTACTGATTTGAGAAGTCTTATTTTCTGATTTTGCCTGTATTTTGAGGCTCAGTTATACTTCCAGGGAGAGGTAGTACTGCCCCTGCATCCCCTCAGATATCTACGTTCACTAGATTTACCTGGTTTCCACACTTCAACTACAAGCTCCAGTTGGTATTACAAGCACTGGGATTTTTACTTCCATTCAGGATTCCCCTGTTTTGTTTTGTTTTGTTTTGTTTTGTTATACTGGATCACTCCTTAAACTCCTTAGCTATTGTTTGCACTGGGAAGATTCTCACACTCCTCAGCATATGCTTGAACCAGGCTGCTCCTTATACTGCTCATTCCACTCATCTCATATCTTATTCCAGAAAGATAGGTCCCTCCTGCTGGCTCTCTACATTTTCTTTTGGCTGAAACCCTTCTTTACTTTGCTTTCTGTTGGTTCTCCCACTCCAAAATTTGTTTTAAAACTTTTTGTGGGGGGCAGCTGGGTAGCTCAGTGTGTTGAGAGCCAGGCCTAGAGACAGGAGGTCCTAGGTTCAAACCTGGCCTCAGACACTTCCCAGTTGTGTGACCCTGGGCAAGTCACTTGACCCCCATTGCCTAGCCCTGACCACTCTTCTGCCTTGGAGTCAATACACAGTATTGACTCCAAGACGGAAGGTAAGGGTTTAAAAAAAAAAAAACTTTTTGTGTGTGTTTTTTGTAGCTGGGTTTGAGTGAGCTTAAAACATTCCTTAGTTTTCCATCTTGGCTGTTAGAAGTGAATGTTATATTCCTTTCTATTTTCAAGACTAGGTACAGCTATTTGAACAAAAAGCAGAAAACAAAGAGTCAATCGATGAAACATTTATTGGGGAATTTCTCTGTTCTAGAGATAAAAAAATAAATATTACAAAAAAAAACAGGTTCTTCTATCAGGAACCTTACATTCTGTTAAAGCAGACAATATGGACATAAATAAGCACATACAGAATGAAAACATGCAGAGTAAATACAAAATAAGTACAAGGTAAATGAACACAAGATAATAAGGGCAGAAGGAAACTAATGGTTCTGAGAATCAAGAAAGGTTTAAGGTTTGCTTGGGTTGAGTCATGAAGGAAGTGAAGAATTCTGCAAGGCAGAAAAGTGAAGATAGGCATGGGGGATAGCTAGTGCAAAGGCATGATGATGAGAGATGGGAAAGAACATATTTTGTAGGATGAAAATAGAGAACAATTCAGCTGGACCATGAAGAACAGCAAAGAAAGTCAAGTGAAATGTGGGACTGACCAATGTGCAATTATAAATGGCATGTGTAATTTGGGATTGGGAGCAGTCCCTATGAACATTTTCAGACATTGTTACCCTAAAGAAGAGCTTCTTTAATTATCTGTGGAGCTATTAGGTATGAGTTGACTAGATCCTGTTCCTTCTCCTGGTTTGACTGATTCTATCTGGTAGGATTCCAATGGAAGAAGAAACAGAATACTATAAAGGAAAAGGCCTCAGGCTCTCTCCATTCAAGGCCAAGACATGGCCCATAAACCCAGGTTTCCATTATTTGCCTTAGCATTTGTTCTTTTCTTTTAAGTGAAGGAGATTGGAGGTAGAGGTCTGGGGATGAACTGTAGCCTGGGTATTGCAGCCAAGCTAACCCTGAGGATCAAAGGATAGCCTTTGGGACCAAATTCATTGAGAGGTGAGCCAAGGATTCATCCAGCAGTGATGTCACTTGGCATATAGAAGCTGTGTTGCTTGAGCCTACTATCAATAATAAAGAGTGTGCCCCCTTGAATTGTTGAGAGGAAGGATGTTTCTTTTTCTGTCCTTGCTTTATCTCCAAAGTCAATATCCCTTTGGAAAAGTTATACTCACACCCCAAAAAGGGGAAATATGCCTGACTTCACTCAAGAAGCATGTGTTGAAGTATTCATTAAATAGCAAAGCTACTGGGGCAACTACCATAGATGATAGCTCTGGTATCTTATGTTCTTTGTTGAACCTATGTGATTCTAATTCAAAGCTACTATGAATGTTGCATATGCATTGGCTATCACCTATCGTAATATTAAATAATTATTATTTTTGTCCAGACAGTCTTGTTAAAATATTCATCCTATTTAACCTTTATGTAGCTTCCTTCTAAATACTCTCTCCTCTGCTGGCTTACATGACACCTCTTTGAGGGCTCTGTTTAAGTCTTTTTTACTGCATTATCTATCTCCTTCCTCCTAAATGGATATCCATGGATATGTCTGGATAAGCTTCTTTATATATATTCTCCCTTGGTGATCTCATCTGTTCCCATGAGTAAAATTATTTTGATGAAGAAGATGTTTCACATATATAATCAGTTTCCAAATATTGCCATTTCTATTTTAACATTTTTCCCTAAGCCCCCTTCTCACCTCAGCCTGTACCAATTGAGAAGGCAAAAAAAGTGATAGAATTACACATGAATTCATATGCAAAATGTATCTCCATATTAGTCATATTTTCCCAAGAAGCAAGAAAAAAAGGTAAGAAAATTATACTTGCATTTGCACTCAGAAGTCATCAGAGATGGATAGCATTTTTTCATCATGAGTCCTTTGGAATTGTCTTGGATCTTTGTATCAATCAGAGTAGCCAAGTCTTCCACAACTGGTCATCATTACGACATTGCTGTTACTCTGCACAGTGATCGTTTCACTTCACTTTACCTCAGTTCATATAAATATAATATTTTTCTGACACCACGCTCCTCAGAATTACCTACAGCACAATAGTACTCCATCATAGTCATATACTGCCGCTTGTTCAACCTTTCTTCAATCAATGATCAACCCCTTGATTTCCACTTATTTGCTATTACCAACAAAGAGCTGCTACAAATATTTTTGTATACAGGTCTTTTTCTTTGATTTCTTTGGGATACAGACCTAGTAATGGTAATGCTGGGTCAAATGATATACACAATTTTATAGCCCTTAGGGTAAAATTCAAAATCATTCTCCAGAATGGTTGGGCCAGTTCACTTACCTTGTATTTATTTTAAACATACACAGACAGCACAGACACACTGCTTCCCCACAATAGAAGTAAGCTCCTTTGTAGAATGAGTTATCTCTTTTTTGTCTTTGGAATTTCAAAGACAAGCACAAACCCTGATAAAATCAAGGTTATTTCATAAATGCTTTTTGATTTATATTTTATAATTTTTGGCAAGGTAGTTGATAGGTAATATTTTCCAAAGGTTGTCTTAGTTTGGTTTTTTAAAATAATTGCTAAGAAATCTAAATATCTTTCCATGGATGAGGTTTTTAGGGGACTAATTTCTGTTTCTTCTTTCAAAAGTCACCTATTTGTCTTTTTCAGTATGGAGTGAATAATATTTTTATAGATAGAAATCAGTTGTTTTTATATTGTCTAGTGGTCAGCATTTTCTGACATATTTATTGCAAATAATTTCCCCCAACATTTCTTTTTCTTTTCCTTTATTGCTTTTTTGTGCAAAATCTTTTCATCTTTTATAATGAAGCCCATCAATTTTGTCTCCAATCATTTCTTCCTTTTGTTTGATTGATAAAAACATTCCTCTTCAGAACTGAGACAAATGTATTATTCCTTTTTCTTCCAGTTTTTATGAGTTTTTAAAATATTTAGAGCATTGATCTAAAATTTATTATATTATATAGTTGGGACTCCAAGCACAGTTTTTCCAGGTTGCTATCCAGTTTTCCCAACAAGTCTTATTAAATAATAATTCTGCTCCCCTGTGTTTTTTAGACATCAAGTTTTCAAATACTAACCTCAAATGTTGTTTTCTATTTCTGGTTTCTCTACTCTATTCCATTGATCTGTTGCTCTAATTTTTCCCCCCGGTATTAGATAGTTTTTATAAAATTTTCTGAAATTCGCTAGGACAAATTTTCCCCCCTACTGTTTCTGGATGGTTCATTATTTTAATCTTCTCTATTTCTAATCATCTTATATTTGTGATATTCTCAATTTCTATTTTACCACTTGAATATTGTTATTAGTTTACCTAATTCTACAAAGTGATCTTTTGGTATTTTGCTTCCTATTTCATTAAATGCCCAAATTAATCTGGGAAATATTAAAGAAAGTTCCATTATTTGTTCATCTATTCATAGAAATCTATAAAAGTCTATAATCATGAGAAAGAGAAGAGTGTATTTCTTTACTACTTACTATGTGCCAGGTGCTGCATTAGGTCCTTGTCAAAAATAATACTTCATTTGACCTTTGCAACAACCTATGAGTCAGATACTATTATTATACCCATTTTGCAGTTGAGGAAACTGATACAAACAGAAGTAAGTGATTTGCTCAGAACTGCATAACTAGTAAGCATCTAAGGGCAGATTTCGACTTAGGTCTTCCTGACTTCAGGACCAGAACCCTATGCACTGAGCCACACAAATGCCTCTCAAGTCTTTACACAGCTTTCATATATCTGATCTTGTTAGTATACTACCCAAATATTTTCGTTACTGCAAATTCTTTTTCATGTTTCCCTTCAATTTTATAAGTTTATGTGGAAATATAAATTATTTTGTAGCTTTATCTATATCCAACTACTTGGCAAATATTGTTTAATTTTCTTTTAGAGCCAACCTACAACCATGTCTGCTCTTTTGACTCTTTATTACATAATACTGCCAAGCTTTGAGTGCTATGTGCGATGATGGTTTCAGAATACTCTCATTCCCGGCTGTCCACAGTCTTGGCTGGCATCCGTCTACTTTGTCAGCTGTTCCCCTCCCAGAACCCCCATGCTGTGGAGAATGGGTTGGGTTTTGAAACTAGTCATTACTGTATCTTTCACAGGTAGGCAGAGCTGTCAGTCACTCTATCTTCCCCATACTCTTCGTGTATAAGAGTCTCCCTCAGCCACATCCTCTCTAGGGAAGGGGCTTCTTTTCCAAACAAGATATAAAGTAGTAATTTAATGCCAGCAACATCGCTTGTCACAGGGTTCCTGACTTGTTCTAATGCCCAGAGATAGCCCAAGAAATGCATTCTCTTTGTTTTAAGAAATTATGTTAATTTAAAATAAAATAAAATAAAAAATAAAAAAATGTTAAAATAAATCAATGACTGTCTTATTTGACTATAAGTTCTCACCAACAATCTCATTTGGGAAGAAAAAGAAGTTTTAAGTGTAGTTCCCCTTCTAGATCATTCCCAATCGTGTCATCTCAACTGCGTTCAACCAATACCTCACATAGTTTAGAAATGACATTCATGAGAACCCCATATGCCAGCTTAATAAACTAAGTAAACTTGCAAGCACAGAAAGGTCAACGCCTTCCAAGCCCAGAGGGAAGCATTGCGTTCAGAGTGTATTTGCCCTCTCCAGACCAGGGGTTCTTAACTTTTATTTCATGGGCCTTTTTGAAAGCCTACTAAAGCCCATGAAACCCTTCTCAGAATAATACTTTTAAATGTTTACAGTGAAATACGTGAGATTACAAAGGAAACCAATTATATTAAAGGTTAAGTTCACATAGCCCAGGTTAACAACCTCTTCTCAATTTCCTCATCTAGAAAAAAGAGAAAGCTGGACTAGTTGACCTCTGAAGGGTCTTTCAGCTCTAAATCTTATGTTACTTTGCAATCTGTGACACTTCGGAAGAGATTGGTTTAGCCATCCAAAAAAGGAAAACGAAAAATGTTTTCTATCCTATGTAGGAAATACTCCTGATTTAGGTTCCTTCAGTTCATTATTTTAAATATTGGCAGGCTCAGTTCCAATGGAAGCCTCTAAGCCGGATATATTTAGGCTGTCTGCAGCATTGGCATGATTTGGAATTGTGCATGCCAATATTTAAAATAATGAAGTGAAGGAACATAAATCAGGAGTACTTGTTCTATACACATACCTTCACAACAGTGTGATTTCAGTGGTACAGGAGAGTCTCAAGTGACGAAGCTGGCCCTGCCAATCCAGATGGGGCCTTTGCTGCAATTTATCATCTTAAAGAGTTGCCAAGTTGCTTAACTCAGTGTCAAGGGCATTGTTAGGTCAATTGAATTGACTGTAGTCATACAGCCAATATATGTCAGAGACAAGACTTACCTTCATTTTCCCAGCTCTCTAGGCATGATGCCGCACTTTCCTATCGATGGCAGGCTAGTGAAGTGAATAAAGAACTTGTGTGTGTGTCTGAAAGCTTCTCTCTCTCTCTATTCTCTTACCCAAAGTGTGAATTCTATTGGGAAAAATAATATATACATATTAATAAAACTAAAACATGACGTAAATAAATAATAATAATAATACCTTGAGCAAGTGAGACATCAGGGAAGACCTTGTGTGGACTGATGTGAAGGGGGAGTACTTTCGAGGCATGAGGGGACACCTGTGTAAAAGAAGAGACCAAAGACAGACTATTGTCTACAGGGAACAAGTAAGCCTGGTTGGCTATCATGTATAGAGTGTGAAGGAGAGGAGTGCGCCATGTGCAATGAGTCTGGAAAGATAAACCAGAGTGAGTTGGGGAAGGTCCTTGAATTTCAATTGAAAGAGTTTGTATTTGATCCTGGAGGTGATCCAGAAGTCACTAGAGTTTCCTGAGTAGAAAAGTGGCATAGCCAGATCTAAGCTTTAGGAATATCACTTTGGCAGCTGTATGGGAGATGGATTGAAGAAGGGAAAACTCTAGGGTCTAGGAGACCAATTAGGAGGCTATTATAATAGTCCAGCTGAGGGTTGGTGACCACCTTAACTAGGGTGGCAGCCATATGAGTGGAGAGAAGGGAAGAGACACAAAATATGTAGTGAAAAAGAAAATGAAAATTCAAGGAACCCTTTGCAAAAGTGGGTGACTATGTTTGGTTGGGGTGGGTGTGGGTACTAGGAGGAAGAGGCAGCTATGTGGTAATATGTTTAGAGCAGCAGTGTTGGAGTCAAGAAGACCTGAGCTCAAATCCAGGTCAAGATGCTTGTTAACTGAATAATTCTGGAGAAAGTCACTTTACCATGTTTACCTCAGTTTCCTCATCTGTAAAATGAGTTGGAGAATAAAATGGCAAAATACTCTATTATCTTTGCCAAGAAAACCCCCAATGGGGTCACTTAAGAGTCAGACATGACTGAAATGAATGAACAATAACTGAAGAGAAAGATAACGAGTTCTCTTTTGAGCACATTACATTCGAGATTCCTATGGAGCATCCAATTCGAGAAGTCCAATATGCAGTTGAAGATGCAGAATCATAGCTCAGGACAAAGATTAGGCTGAGATATGTCAATCAGAGAGTTATCTACATAATGATGGTGACTGACCTGGGAATCTATGAGATCACTGAGAGAATATATAGAGAAGAGAAATGAAGTCAGAGCCCTATAATACACTTACAGATTGAGGATGGACCATGGATGATGATCCAACTGGCCAGTCAGATAGAAGGAGAACCAAGACAAAGCAGTACCACAAAAATCCAGAAATGGGAGGGAATCAGCATTTATATAGTACCTACTATGTGATAGGAACTATGCTCAACATTAAATAAATAGTACTTTTTAAACTTGGGAGGTAGGTGTCATTATTGTATTCATTTTACAGTTAAGGAAACTAAAGAAAAAAGAGGTTAAATGACTTGGCCAGGGTCACATAGCTTGTGAGTATCTGAGGCTATATTTGAACTCAGGTCTAGGAGTTTTACTATAAAAGGTTAGAGACATAGAAGAAAAACTTTCAAGAATAATAGAGAAGTAAAGGTATTTTAAGGATGGTAGAGAGATTTGAGTATGTTTGTATTTAAGAGCAAAGCTAGCATAAAGTGATATAGTGACAATCAAGAAAAGATGAGACAATTGTGGACAAAATCTACTTAAGAAATCAGTAGAATATGAATAAAAATAAAATGAATTAATAAATAATTAAAATTGGTTTAATTAAATAATAAAATAATATTTAAAAATAAACAATATAAATTGACCTCTTTCAGCAAGAAAGCTACTTTTTGTTGACACCAGACTAAAGCAGGAAAGAATGTGGAATGACGTCAAGATGGTTAAGATGTAGAGGAAGATGAAGTCATTATGAATGGTCACAGAATGGCTCAGTAAAAGTCCTCTGCTGATTGAGTGGAGGGTAGAAAGGTAGGGATGAGGCTTGAAGAAAGAAAAGAAGGCTTGGAATAATTGCTGTGGAGAAAACAAGAGCCAGTTAAGGAACAGTAAAAAAATTGGTTTGTGGCACCAGACCTGGAACATAGCAAGTGTTTAATAAATGTTTGTTGGTTGTTCGATTGATTGATTGATGAATTACCAGTAAGATCTCAGTTGAGATTAATTAACATAAATTTGTAATGTATCCAATCAGCACTATTGGAAATTCCTTCAGTAGGAAGACATTGTAGGGTAATACAAATGGAGGTTTGGTAAGATCTGAACAGAGACAAGTTGAAACAAAGTTAAGTTGGTGAACTGTAGGCTCAAGACTGGGAGGAAAAGGAAAATCAAGCCAGAGTATCAGTAGCTGCCTAGGAAAGGATTTGAGAGACTAATAGTAGAACTAGAGATCACAGTAAGAATGCAAAATGTGTTTGGGAGACATGATGAGCGATAGGGGGAAATAGAATAATAGAAGATGATTGTCAGATAAAGGAATTTCAGAATTCTTGGTGATGGAAGTAGAATAACTATGAGTGAAGGTGCAATTAAAGATGACCTCGCTTGTAGGTTGTTAGAAGGAAAGTATAGATGTTGATGAATAAATATGAAATGAGGCATAAAACAGAGATATATGCTTATGTTTGTTTTTATCCAATAGTAAGACACTGTCTTCCTATTTACAATGGTACATTATTGGCTAATACTTTGATCTTAGTGTTTTCTGTTGGCATTATTTAACAGTCTTTGGTTTTCCTGGATTAAATCAAACTTCTTAACAATGTTAGCTAAACAATTATCCTTAATACTTGGCTCTGAATTCTCCATTGAATTGATCTCCTCCATCTGTGACTCTAAAAGTAATTGGCCAGAGTGCTGCCCTTCACCATGTGAAAAACATTAAGAGACTTCCTTTTCAGTGTCCCCTATTAAATAATACTTCATTTAAAAAATGTTACTGGGCTGAGCTTTCTTTCCAAATATTGATCTTCTTTCATTTTAAATGTTCCACCAGCTATGATAGACATGAAATCCCAGCTGAATATGAATAGTTTTATGAATAGTTTTCAAATCATTCTCAGAGAAAATTAAAAAGAATAAATTATAACATTTAACTCTTTGGTTCTAAAAGTTTGGTTCATTATAAGTTTGTATGATTGTTTTCTTTTTTTGAAACTAATTTTTTAATTAATAACAATTCATTTTGCTAATCACCCACTTTTCTACTCCCTGCACAAAGAGAAAAAAAATTGTGACAAATATGTATGCTCAAGGAAAATAGATCCCCATGTGCAAAAATTCATTTCTCATTGTATATATGTAATGCATCACCTCTTTATCAGGAGGTGCGCGAATTCCAGAGGCTGTTCCCTACCTCACTTCCTGTGTCTCACAAATCCAATGGTTGGCTCTAGCTTGGCTTAGGACAGCCCAGGTGGGCAGTTAGTTATTTCTGATTTGTCATTGACTAGCGCATGCCCGTGTAGTGTGGGTGTGCACAATTTTTGGGTGCTAGACCAAGATGGAGACTTTTAAAATTCACAGTGGATAACAGTCTTGATCTTCAGTCCTCTGAAAACATGGCTGGCTATTGCCCTTAACAGAGTTCTAAAGTCTTAAAATTGTTTATTACAATGTTGCTGTTACTGTATTCATTTTTCTTCTGATTCTTCTCATTTTCAAATGCTACTTAGAAAGGTGGTTATTGGTGAGCACAGTTTTCATACCTAGATCTTTGGAGAAAAAAAGAAGGATCTAGAATGAGCGTGATCCTTTGCCTCTAAAAGTGAAATCAGGAGATTGCAGAATTTAAACATTTATCAATAACCAAAACTGTGGAGAAAATATAGCTAGTACAGAGGGAGGAGGGAGGAGGTGAGAGCAAGAAGAACCAATTACAGGTACAATAAGGTGCAGTCCTCACCCTTGCCCCCAAGGGGTTTGGGGAGAAGGCAGTTCCTGGTAGAATGGTGCCCAGGTTTCAGATAGAGTAGGCAGCTTTCCTAATCCCTCTTAATGATAATCTAGCCTTCCCTCTACCAGTTACTTCCAGTCTGTCCTATATATATCTTATTTGTACACAGTTGTTTTCATATTGTATCCCCTATTGGACCATGAACTCCTTAAGAGCAGAAATTGTCTTTTGCCCCTCTGTATTTCCCCAGAGCTTTACATATTACCTTGCAAATTATCTTGCTTAATACTTTTTTATTGACTGATAGGTTACACTCCCCACACACGTTTCCAAAAGATGACAAGGTGAGGCACAAAGACAACAGTCTACCAAGGTGAAGAAACATTTCCATCCACCCCCCCCCCCCCCCACACACACACACACAACCACGTCAGCATCCTGGGGCAAAGCTCTAGGTTTTTTGTGCTTTGGCTCCATATCTAATGATACCATGACTACATGAGTTTAGACACGTATGAGAGAGGAAGACAAGGATAATTAAATGCGAATAAATACACAAGTGGTAAGGTTTAATAAGAATAAGGTCAAGAAATCCATGATTAGTATCATTTGAGACTTTTATAAACATTAAACATAATAGAAATGTCTTTTAAAAAGAACTTTGGAGACAAATAGATGAAAAGAAAAGGAAAAAAAAAAGAAATAGGAGCCCAGCTTGGAGTGGCTAGGAAAATGATAATGGACTCTGAAGGAAAGGCAGAACTCAACTCTTAATGTACTAAAGAGAAGCTTATGATTTCAAGATTGCTAAGTGTTTTTTTTTTTAATTTTTTATTTCATTTAGGCAAACATTACCTTCTACAAGGTTAAACCTATCATAATTTCTGGGAGATATCCTATATGAGTTAGTACATTCTTCATGCCTTGATGGAAGGAGTAAAGAATCAAAAATTAATGAATCTCAGAAATCATACAATTTTGGAGTTGAAAGTGAACTTGAAAGCCATCTTGCCTAACAGTATGGTAGAGTGGAAAGAGAGCTGTCATTGACTTCAAAGTTGCTGGGTTCCAGGATTGGTTTTGCTACTTCCTACCTTGGTGACTGTGAGCATGTCACTTCCTTCTCTGGGCTTCAAATTCTTCACCTCTAAAATGAGGGAAGGGCCTGGACTAAAGTGAGCACTAGATAATGTTTAGCTCTAGATCTGTATTATTATGAACATAAATCTATCCAACAACTAAAGGAAAGAGGAGGGGAAATATTTATTAGGGAAAGAAAATTAGATAGAAATGAAAGAAATGACAAAATTTAATAATACCTGCTATAATTTTGCCAGGAATCAACATCTAGGTTACCATAACAAAATTTATCAACTTCTTCTGTATTCTTTTTTGGAAACTATACATATTTGTTCTTTTTCAGACCTGCAAGTTCCTTTACTCTCTTGATTATAAAACAGAGTCAGCCCTAAATGTTAGTGCTACATAGCGCTAGCCTGTATTTCTTTGCTTAGCTGGTTTTCCTAAAACTTACCATGATATCTTAAAGATCACTGACATTGACTTAGTTCTTTTATCTTGAGATATAGTTCATATGGGCAGCTGTTGTTGGTCTGTTTTATAGTCATGTCCAACTATTCATGACTGTTAAAAGTTTTCTTGGCAATAATACTGGAGTGATTTGACATTTTTTTCTCCAGTTCATTTTACAGATGAGGAAACTGAGGCAAACAGGGTTAAGATACTTGTTCAGAGTCCCCCAGATAATTAGGTGTCTGAAGCCAATTTTGAATTTACAAAATTAAAACTTTTGACCCCAGGTCCTATGCTATATTCACTGCACCAACTAGCTGCCCCATGAAGGGGTTTTCAACCCTCTGTTAGCCATTTTTTTCTCTTTTCTTCCCAAAGGAACTAAATATCATTCTCCTTAATAGAAAACATAGAAACAAAAGTGTAAGGTTTCTACCTTCTCTCCATCATTCTTACCATTATACCATTTACCATGAGCCATTATTCTGTTCCTCCTTTGAACCTACTCTTTTTTTTTTTCCAACATAGGAAACCAAGCAAGCCCCCTTTACATCTTTTCTTTGGCTTTTACTAGTCTTCAATCATTCTGAACTGTAGTGATCCTGACAATAATTACAGCATTTCTTTCAGTTTGTCCCCATTGAACTCCTTCATCCACATGGCAGAGGGAAGAAAACAAAAGGTAGATAGAAACAGCTAGAAGGAACTAATCCTTAAATGAACCTAACACCAAAGAAATTCTGCCAACTTTCCTCTAGCTTAGTTGTGATAGGTATTTCAATGGGCCCTTGAGGTCTATTGGCCCAGATTTCTGCTAAGGCAGTAGTTCCTTAAACCCTTGAGATTTTAGAGCAATGCTAGTCCTAGATATCACTGGGGCTCAAACCTAGTCGATAATTGTGCCAGGGCTGCATTTCTGGGCATCTTTGCCTCTCAAAAATCAGATAAGAGCTGAGAAATTGGTGAAGCTGATCAACACATGTAACCTATATAAGTATATATTACTAATGGTTTGTGTGTTGTTTATAAACACTACAATTGAATTTAGAGATCTTGGAGCTATGTTTTATTTCCTGAAATCTGGAACTGGATAAATCTATCACACCATGGTTTTGTTTACAGCTTTTATTAACTACCCATCCATATATATTTATGCATTTAATATTTGGATGACACAGCACTCCTTCCAACAATACAAATCATCCCTCAATTCCCTCTCATCCTATCAAGCAATCAATCAAGTATTTATTAAGTACCTACTATGTCCCATTTCCTTTTGGGGCATCCAATGCATTTAGGGGATAAAATTTAAACACGGTCTCTATCTCCAAAACAATGTCATAAAATACCACTGTCAAAAACCCAAGAGGAATTTCTTCAGGTAGCAACATAACAGCATTGCAAAGATGAAACTAAATGGAAGAGTTAGACAAAAAGTCATAAAAAAAACTTAGTTTTAAATAAAGAAAGTCATTGGACCATAGTTAGAAACTTCTATAATGCCCTGGTGAGCCTATACTCATTCCCCTTTCCTTTAAATTACTTGGGAAAAGATTCCCAGGGAACAGTGAAAAGTAAGAAATATATTTCTTTTCTTTGAATATGGTTAGAATGCAACAGAAATTTTATGAGGGCTTCATAGGAAATGAGGTCCCCACAAACTAACAAGAGTAAAACCCAGATTTACAAAATCCAATCTAAGTGTAAAATTGATATAAGGAGGAAGAAATTAAGAACAGCCTTGTTGAGGTCCCTGGGAAATCCTAAATACCAGATGGTGAGTTTGAAATTAAAAGCCTGATGGAATACGCTGCCTTTAAAAATCCTTTAAAAAACCTAGTCGATAATTGTGTCAGGGCTGCATTTCTGGGTATCTTTGCCTCTCAAAAATCAGATAAGAGCTGAGAAATTGGTGAAGCTGATCAACACATGTAACCTATATAAGTATATATTACTAATGGTAATATCAATCAAGTATTTATTAAGTACCTACTATGTCCCATTTCCTTTTGGGGCATCCAATCCATTTAGGGGATAAAATTTAAACACGGTCTCTATCTCCAAAACAATGTCATAAAATACCACTGTCAAAAACCCAAGAGGAATTTCTTTAAATTCCTTTAAAAATCCAAAAGGTACTGGAGTGAAGAAGCTTCCCCTTACTGGCCAGAGCTGGTCTACAGTCATGAAATGTGGGCTACAAGAAGTAGTGGTAGGGACAGGAAGGACTGGCAGGGTGCATCAGCTGCCCCAGGAGCTGAATGTTATTGGCAACAACGTGACTCCAAATGTGTTCCAGCTGTTCCAGTCATGCCTTCCAAACACAGTGGTATTCTTAGTGGGCTAGGGGGAAAGAGTTTGTCTGTGCTCCCAAAAATGCACTTCTGATTTCCAGAAAAGCATTTAGTCTTTATCATTAGATATAAATCTTTGTTCTTTGTGAGAAAAAGTTCAAAATAATTTTTTTTAGTATCTTATTATTTTTTATTAAAGCTGTACAAGAGAAACATGAATTAAATAAAGTTGCCAAGACAAAAAAGCTTTGTTGGAAACGAACAAGTGTCCTTTAAAATAAGTCTCCCTAAATTCAAATCACAAGAGTATTTGCCCTGACATTATAAATTATCAAAGACAACTGAAACTGGTCTGAAGGATGAACATATTTTTAGGAACAGAAACATTTAAATTTAAAGTGCAATAATTAACATAGTATTGAAATCCAGAACATAATTGTATTATTTACTAGAAGGTGGCCAATAAAGCCTATGGATATTACAGGCCAAGATTTAATATGTTGTAAATAGATAAAGGTAATAATCCTGACTTAATGACCTTCAGAATGCTCCAGGAGTGAAGTTTAGTTTCCATAGTGATAGCTTTTTTGCCAAGGTTTTTTGTCATTTGCTCTACAAGTCCAAATGGCTTAAACATCACAAGGCCATAAAATCCTTTCCTCATCTAGATTTTGCTCCGGGATTTTTTTCCTGCCTCATCTAATATCCCTTTGGAAATCAGCACTAACCTAATATTTGATGAGTACTTTTCAATGACTTTTAAAAAAGAAAGGAGGGGGGCCTTTCTATGAAGCCCACATTCAGAGCTGGAATGAAAAAGGACCACATACTGGAAGGGCAGCACCTATTTCTGAGCAGAGTCAGGCTGCACACACAGGTGTAGCCCCCAACTGTACCTAATTACTCTGGTGGAAGAGTTAGGTCACATATGGTCTGACAGCTGATGACAGAAGTGAGAAAGGCGCTCTTGCCAATATCAGGGAAGAGTAAATCACAAGATGATGGATTTGTCATTGCAAGTGAAGGACTCTTATTCTTCAGGTGAGCTATCTCAGACCCAGAGAGGTCACACAGTTAGGAAGTAATACAAGGTAGAATTTGAATCCAAGTCCACTAAGGCTCTTTACACTTACCCATGTTTCCTCTAAAGAGAAAGGGGAGATTATCCTTCTTTCCAGCTTTACTGGGCACACTTATTACATTCACAAAACAATTCATAATCATTGCATTTCAGAATTGGAAGATATCTTGGAGATCATCTACTCAGACCCCCTTCATTTCAGAGATGGAGAAACTGAAACTTTGAGAGCTTAGAATGATTTGCTCAAGGTCACACATCTGTTTGTAACAAGGTCAGGAGAAGAATCTAGATCCAGTTCTCTTTTTACAAGACTAGTATCCTAAGTCAAAGTTGGCTGTCTTCTAGGAGAAATAGTTCTATGAGCGTATATGTTCATCTCCTGTCTTCTTATGTTATATATATATTTTCTATATGTATTTATATATAATTAAAATACAATATGTGCATATGTAAATGTTTTATATGCATGTATGGTTTATGTGTTCTTAAATATATGCATATCTATTTTATGTGTGTGTTTTAAAAAGGAAAAAGCCAGTCTCTTCTCAGGTTTTATAATCAGGACTGAAAAACTACTCTAAATAAATGGATAAAGAGGTATTTGTGTTAGTCCCTGAATGGGGAGACAATCTAGTACAATCTAGTATAATTTAGTACAGTTTAAAGAGCACTAACTCAAAAGTAAATTATATGTATTCCAGTTCTGCCTTTCTCATTTACTTTCTTTGTGACCTTGGACAAATTAAGAAATACTCCATTCCCCAAGTACTCAGTTTTCTCAACTATAAAATTAAATGGGTATATCAGATGGCCCCTTGGGTTCCTTCTGGATCTATGATCCTACAATTACTAAATAATTCCATCGTTGACCTTTCAAGTTGTCAAATCTAGTTGATAGTGAACCTCCTTAAGGATACAACCAGAACCCTGAATTTTCATAGTATCTTCATCTTTCTGTGAGATAATTAATACAAATATTTCCATCCTAGAAATGATAAGTAATAAAGCTGGGGCTGCATAGCGAGTTGTGAGAGCTGGCTTGAGAGGTCAGATATAATTCCTGTTACCTCCAAATACACAGTGAATTCAACCTAAGCCCAAAACATGGAGTTAAGTCCAAATTATCATCCCTAGCAGGTCTGCATTAGACTTGTTCTGACAAGCAGCAATTGAAAAAGAATGAATTCTTTATGCAAAGGGCCCTCAACTCTAAGTTGGCAGAGTCCTGGTTGCAGACTTTGAGGGGCTGGGGCAAGGCACTTAACTGCTTCTATAGCCTGTTCATTATTTGACATTTGTTACATTTGAATGTTTTACATTTACTTGTTTTAGCACTTTAGTAGTAATGTGTTTGTCATGTGGAGGCAATTATAAAAATTCACATAGAATTCCAAAGAAGACTTGGCATAGATTGGATATAATTGAATAAGACCCAAAGGAAAGGGTTTATTTGAACTGAAAATCCATATAACCTCTATTTTGGTTAACAAAGAATTTCTGCCTATGGAGTGATGTATTTTAAAAGCTTCCCTATAGATACGACATAAGCATTCCTACATGTCAGCATAATCTCCATTGAAAACACCTTCAGTGAATGACAAGTTGATTGGCCTCCATTTGATAAAGCTAGAATATAAATACATAATTTCAGGGCGGCCAACATTATGGCAGATGTTGAATTCTGCATGAACACAGAAATAGGTTGAATAGCATAGAGAATGCTGATAGTTTGGGAATATAGGCAGTAAGGCAAATAGACCAAGAATTTACAGAAAAACATGTCATAGGAATTGAATACATGACAAAATACAGGGAAACAGGCTTTTCGGTGCATGCCAGTACACAGCCATATCCTACTGAATAAGCCTAATCTTTTCTGATCTCAGAAGCTAAGCTCTATCAGACCTGGTTAGTATTTGCTTGGGAAACTACCTGGGAATACTGAGTACTCTAGGCCAGAAGTTACCCAAGTGTGGTCCCTGAGGGTCACCCCAAATAGCTTTTAGAAGGTCCAGGAGATTAAAACTACTTTCATAACATAAAGACAGTATTTACCTACTAAAAAATCCCTCCCTTTTAAAACTGCATTATCTATATGTTAAGGGTAAATTTTAGAGTTAAGACTAAATATATATATATATATGTATATATATATATATATATACATATATATATATATATATTTAGTGGTCGCCAAGGATTTAAATTCTAAATCCCAATGAAATACTCAAGTCAGAATGGAAATTTATGGTGGTTTATTTACAATAGAAGGAAGAAAATTAAGAATGAGGGAGAGAAAGAGAAAGGGAAGATCTGCTCTGGCTTGGTCTTTGGGGAATTCAGAGGGCTCAGCCAAGGGGCTTTCTTGGAAGATTAAATCTAGCTCTGCTTTCAGCCTCAAGGTCTCCTCAAATATGAGGGGCCTTCTCAGAGGCTGGTGCTTTCAGAAAGGTCAAGGGAAAGGGGAGTCAGCCTTAACACTCACTACATAGTTGTTTCAGGGAAGCAATCTGAGGTCTCCATGCTCCAGCCCTCCAAGTCAAGAACCACCACAAAAACCCGTCTCATAGGAAGTGATATGAAATATAAAGGCAGTTCTTTACATCACTTCCTGTGCCTCACATGTACCAATGGTGGCTTAAACTTGGCTTTGGACAGCCCAGGGGGTCAGGCAGTTGTTCTGATTTGTCACTTGCTAGAGCACATGGGTCATAGACCATCCTGCCCCACACTTAATCCTGAAGTGGGGGTGTATGCATTCCTGGTTGCTAATATTCTACAGACTAAGCAAGGTGGAGTAAATCTGAAATTCACATATGGGAGGTGGGATTTTCTTCGTATACTTCAACCAAAACAACATATCTCAACAGATCAGATACATTCATTTTATTTGGTGTGTTGTACATTCAGAATTAATAAAAGGGGGAGGGAAGAAAAGACAGGGTTTAGACAAAAAGCAGAAAGTATTTCCATTTATACTCTGCTTTCTGTATTTACTCTGCATAACGAATTCATTCCTTTTTCATTGCTTCTCAGAGATGTTTTATCCAATATCCAACATTCTCAAAACTCCTATAGTCTACTCTTGACTTTAAACTGGAAGGAACTTGGGGGAGGGGGAGGGAGAAGAAAGAGCATGTCAGGGGTCACTGGACTGTGACTTCTACATGGAAGTTACTCGAACTGATAAACTTCACTTGTGCGCGGCACAGCAGCAACAACCATAATCTGTTGACAATGAAGATGTTCTAAGAATTAATTATGGACCCTCCTGGACCTACATTCTGACCATGTGTGAGGAAGACGAAACTTTCACCTTCTATTTCTCCAGGGAGAAGCCACAGATATTTCAAAATCTAGCCTCTGGAATGAGAGGTGGGAGAAGGGGAAGAGAAGACTCTCATCCTGGTGGCAGTCTGGTAGAGGGCTTCAACTACAGGTTTACTATTTCTATAGTAATGCTTCCATAACAGCTAGCAATGCTCACTCATAAGCTCCCCTAGTGAGATGCCATATTATCTCATTTGATGCTTATTTAATGAGATTAATATCTCATTTGATGACATTGTGAGCAAAATACTACAGGTATTGTTTGATATTTCAAAGACAAAATAATTGTGGCTCAGAGAGGTTAACAGACTAGTGTATAGTCCCACTTCTACTGATTTATAAATTTGAATGCTGGGGGATCCAAGGAGACTAGGTTAGTAGACAGTGATAAATATGCAGACAATAATTTCCATAAATTAGTTTTTAAATGGACAAGGGGAAAAAAAGTACAGAAGGGGACAGAATGATTTTGTTACTACCTTGTTAAATTTAATATATGTTTATTATTTGCATCCATGCAAAACAGATAGAAATATATAAATCTGTATGTGAGAAGGAGTGGAGGCTAGATAGATAGATAGATAGATAGATAGATAGATAGATAGATAGATAAAAAGATAGATAGATAGATAGATAGATAGATAGATAGATAGATAAAAAGATAGATAGATAGATAGATAGATAGATAGATAGATAGATAGATAGATAGATAAAAAGATAGATAGATTAATAGATAGATAGATAGATAGATAGATAGATAGATAGATAGATAAAAAGATAGATAGATAGATAGACAGACAGACAGACAGACAGACAGACAGACAGATAGATAGATAGATAGATAAATAAAAAGATAGATAGATAAAAGATAGATAGATAGATAGATAGATAGATAGATAGATAGATAGATAGATAGGTAGGTAGGTAGATAGGTAGGTAGATAGACAGACAGACAGACAGATAAATAAATAAAAAGATAGATAAAAGATAGATAGATAGATAGATAGATAGATAGATAGATAGATAGATAGATAGATAGATAGACAGATAACCTGGATTCAACTCCAGCTTCTGATATATACTGGTTGTGTGACCTCAAGCAAGTTATTTAGCCTTTCAGCCTTTCAGTTCTCTAGACAATTCTCTAAGACTATATGTTGCAATGAAAGTGTCCATTGGCACTGGTAGGAGGAACTTCCTAAACCAATTAAATCACAGGTCCAGACTCTGTCCCCATATATGTATCTATACATACATATATAGATACATAGATGTGTATATAAATTTGTAGATATATATATATACATATATATAGAGAGAGATATGTATATGTAGAGAGATATAATGTATATATATAAATATAGAGAGATACATATATTATGTGTAGATACATCTACAGGTATGCATTTAGAGATAAGTGTATATATTCATATTGAGAAAAGCTAATGGTCAACTGTAATAATTTCTTATGCACTCTTTCCTTAACTTCAAGTTTTAATAGTCAGCCAACTTGCAAGCTAAAGTAATTTACTCCCAGTCCTCAATGGTTGGCTTTTGTTAGAGGCAGGGTAGAAAATTTGCTCCTGAGATAAGGAAAGTGGACAAGTTCTAGTTACTGAATTTTGCAACAACCTGGCTAAGGAAAAATGTGCTGGCATTTTCCAGGTCTTAGCAAACAAACAACTCTCCTGTGATGAAGTAATAAGGGAGGAGTGGAGGTCTTTAAGTCCATCTCCTTTCTCAAAATATCCACCAATGGGGACTGGCAAGGGATGTCCTAAGGTTGACTTATCAAGTCAATCAAAAAGAGGACACATAACCCTTTATAAGCTAGAGATAGGGTTCATTGTCACTCTCTTTGCCTAGCAGGCCAGTAATAGAAGCATTCTTTGTTAGCAGATGTTTGCATCTGTTAATAAACAATGTTATTCTCAGATAAATAGCTTCATATTCTTTATTGATCTCCAATATAGCCATACATTTATATACCTATACATACACTTTATGTATGTATACCTCCCTCTTTAAAACAAACTGTCCATAAAACCATAGTTTCTTATATAATTCTCATTTTTTCTTTGTGTATTGAAATGTTTGTGCTTGCTTATGACTGTTAAGTTTACAATTAAAAAAAAAAAGATTTTTAATTAAATTAAAAAGGCTTCCCCAAGAGACACTTAACTGTTTCCCAAAATAGCCACTTACATTTTTAGGCAGTATTGTTAAGTCTTTACTTAAAAAGAGCCAGCATCTGTTTCTGCAGCTTCTAGTAATTGCTCCATTGATCCTATGGGAACAAAGAAAATCTGTCTAATTCCTTGTCTATGTGACTTTAAAGACTTGCAGCAGTCAGCCATTATACCTCCTTTAGTTCTCTTTTCTCTGTACTAAAGATCCTCATTTCATAGGATCAGAGTTCTAAAACCGGGAGATTTAAAGATTTAAGATCTAAAACTTCATCATTTTATAAGATAAGGAAACTGAGTCAAGAGAAGTTAAGTGACTTTCAAGAAGAACTGAATTCCCTAGCTAGACTCCTCAGACTCAGGTACTATTTTCATTTTGGTTTTTGTATCCCCAGTACTTAGTATGGTGTCTGATACTTTGTTTGTTGATTGATTGATTACCCAATTCACTGATTGAAACATTGATAGTCAGTGACAAATTTGGAATCCAAACTCAAATCCTCTGACTCAATTTATGATCCCATTTTGTGGGTTTTGTTTTGGGGGGATTTTTTTGGCAAAGATACTGCAGTGGTTTCCCAGTTCCTTTTCTAGATCATTTTACAGATAAGGAAACTGAGGAAAACAGAGGTAAGTATCTTGCCAGGGTCAAAAATCTAATAAGTTTCTGAGGTTGGATTTGAACTCAGAGCCCTCTAGACTCCAGGACTGGCACCATCCATTGAGCCACCTAGCTTCCCTTCCCACTATGCAACATTGCCTCTATTCTAGTTTTTTCAACTGATCTTCATTTGAGGTGGTCTCTAGTCCTCTTACCCTGATTAGCTGCCTCCAATTGTGCTCTAATTTGGCCCTTTCTAAAATGGATAGCTCAATTCAATAATCAAGGTGTATTCAGGAAAAGTTCTGGTGACCTAAAAGAGCAGCCATCACCATTTGATAAAATCCTGGCACAGTCCTGCTAACTTCTGAATATCAATCAGGTATAGTCTGATAGAGTAACAATAAAGTTAACAGTCCTCATCAATGATAGGCATTTTACCACATTATGGGAATGAGTTCTTTCATGGATGAAATCATAATTCCAGAATACCCCCCCCATCCATCAGTTAGATACAACTACTGTGATATTAAAAAAAAAAAACAACCCAGAAAGAAGATTTCCATTTATCAGGTGGACCCTCAGCACTGAATTTATGGAGAATTATACAGGATCAGAGGCCATGGAAGTATTGTGACCAATGGAAGAAACATTCAAATACTAATATCAAAAATCTACCAAAGCATTATGTTGTCAATCAGAGCACCACAAAATGAAGGAGGGCATAGGTAAAACAGAGCAAGAAGTTCAGAAAGCAGGTACAACTGACAGCAGAACTTCATTAGAACAATTCAATGATAATTACTTATGCATGCAACTTTCAAATCCAGCCCATTTCCTTTTCCTTGTCTCCAAACTTTAGAATTCCTTTGGTTTCCCAAATAACCCTTATTCATTCTCATTCTCTCTGTCTCTCTTGGTCTTTCTCTGTCTCTGCCTCTATATCTCTCTTCCCACCCTTTCTACCCCCACACTTGCTCTTTCTCCATCTTTTCCTCTCTCTCAACTTCAATATATCTATCCAGTATGACTGTTGCTCACCTCTCCCAGACTTGAATTAGAAACCTAAGACTCTGCACTGCCCATTCAATGTCCTCTGAAACCAGTTCTGCTTCTCATCCCAAACTTCTTGTCATCACTCTCAACTAGAGCCACCCTACCATCCATAGGGAGTGGTCTCAGCCTATGTGATCCTGTGTAAAAGCACCATGACAGTATTTGCTAGCTCTTAACCAGTTCTAGCAGAACAAAGGAGGCATTAGAGAAACATAACTTGCTCATGAAAATCTGCCCCAAACATTCTGTGGTTCTAGACTTTGGTGACAGGAGAAGGACGATTCAAAGGTGGTTATTGAGTTTTCAAATCTGGGTACTAAGGGAAAAAGTTGTAGCGTTAACAGAAATAGAGAGATCATGAAGAGGGGGCTTCAAGAAAGAAAGAAAGAAAGAAAGAAAGAAAGAAAGAAAGAAAGAAAGAAAGAAAGAAAGAAAGAAAGAAAGAAAGAAAGAAAGAAAGAAAGAAAGAAAGAAAGAAAGAAAGAAAGAAAGAAAGAAAGAAGGAAAGAAGGAAAGAAGGAAAGAAGGAAAGAAGGAAAGAAGGAAAGAAGGAAAGAAGGAAAGAAAGAAAGAAAGAAAGAAAGAAAGAAAGAAAGAAAGAAAGAAAGAAAGAAAGAAAGAAAGAAAGAAAGAAAGAAAGAAAGAAAGAAGGAAAGAAGGAAAGAAGGAAAGAAGGAAAGAAGGAAAGAAGGAAAGAAAGAAAGAAAGAAAGAAAGAAAGAAAGAAAGAAAGAAAGAAAGAAAGAAAGAAAGAAAGAAAGAAAGAAAGAAAGAAAGAAAGAAAGAACCAAAGGATATTGTTTAAAAAACTAAAGAAGGAAGGAAGGAAGGAAGGAAGGAAGGAAGGAAGGAAGGAAGGAAGGAAGGAAGGAAGGAAGGAAGGAAGGAAGGAAGGAAGGAAGGAAGGAAGGGAGGGAGGGAGGAAGGGAGGGAGGGAGGGAGGGAGGGAGGGAGGAAAGAATTGTTTAGAAATAAACCTGATGAGTTTTCAGCCTCAGTAGGAAATCCAAATAAAAATCTCAACAGATAGTTAAAAATGCAGGGCCAAAGTTCAGATGTCAGAACTGGACATAATGAATTGAGAGACATTTCAATTGAGGTTCTGGTTGTGGCATCTCAGAATTGTAGTTCATACCTAAACAAAAATCCATCTTTCACACATCCAATGAGTGGCCATCTAGTCACAGTTTAAAAACAGTGTAATGGGAACCCCTTGCCTCTCATATAAAAGTCCATTTCTTTTGATAATCTTTTTCCCAATTACAAGTCAAAAAACAATTTTAAATGGTTTTTTTTTTAATTTTGAGTTCCAAATTCTCTCACTCTCCTACCTCTCCCTGAAACAGTACAGATAATATTTTGCATGTGTAATCCTGTAAAACACTTTTCCATAGTAGTTATTTTGTGGAAGAGATCTTGAACAAAATAAAAAAGGGAATTAAGTGACATATAGTATGTTTTTTATGGAGTTTGAATAGAGTCCATTTGGGAGGATACCCCTAACTTTTAAGAAGGTTTTTTTCCTACATCAAGGCTGAATCTGTACTTTTTCCAAGTTAGTTCTGACCTCTGGGGACAAGAAGGCAAAAATCCCTCATTTAAATGTCTGTGTGCCCTTCGAATCCTTGAAGAAGTTATTCTATGTATCCTAAATTTTTTCTTCTCCACATTAAACATTCCCAGTGCCTTCAAATGACTTTTCCGTGGCCTTCCTCATCTTACTTCCTTTCCTCTGGATACAATCCAGTTCATCAATGCCCTTTCAAAACTTGGCACCTACAATTCAATTCTTCAGACGTGGTCTGGCCAGTTCAGAGTATCAAAGGGCTATCACTGCCCTACCTAGACATCATGCAGATAATGCAGAAAGAGATTGCTTTGACTTTGTTGAAACACAAACACTAGCAATTTTTTAAAGGTGAATTATTGTTTAATCATGCATCCTCTGATATTTTATCTGGGAAGTTATTGTTTGTTTGTTTTTCCCTTTACCTCAAGTACAATTTTGTCTCATGAGATTCAGATCGATATTCTAAGATTACATGTAACATGTTAACTATCTCTCCTAGATCTGATCTATGTGAAAATTTGTTCATTATAGTATGTATACCTTAATACAAAGCATTGATAAAATTATTATTAAACAAATACATGATAAATTCTAATAAAAACATCTCATTCGACTTCCGGGTAAACATGGCTGCAATCTAGACACGACTCGCTTCCCCTCCCCGGCACCGTATGAAATAGACTACCTCAAAAGAGCATAAAAATCACCTTTGGAAGAACAGAGGGACTCTCCAGTACCCCACAGAAATGAAGGTATGTGGGGTTTGAACATTTCCACACTATAAGGAGGAGGAAAAGCTCGCACAAAAACGTGAACTGAGCTGCCCCTCCCCCCCACCAAACCTGAGTAAGCTATCAGAGTGCTCACTGGGATAGCGAGTGAGTGAGGAGCGTCTCTGTCTGGGGGGGGGCACACCAGGGTCCTTGGGATCTAAAGACTGCAAGGAAATGACCTCTCAGGGAGGCTTCATGGGAGAATCCTGTGCTGAGCACAGGGAGCTGTGGAACTGAACTCCGGGGTGGTTGCACTGAGCACCTGGGCGGAGCTGAGCACCTGGGCAGGCCGGGCTGATTGCCTGGGCAGGCTGCACTGATCACCTGGGCGGTTGGGCTGAACACAGGGGCCCATGCTCTAAGAAACCTCAGAGGCTGGGAAGAACTAGTCTGAGGCAACCTAAATTCGCAGAAAACCCGCCCATATCACCCAGACCCCAGACCAAAAAAAGAAAGTGGAATAAAACCACCAAAGGGATGGCTCACATGTCCCAAAATCAAGCCTCCAAGAAGAAAGGAGGGAAACAGTGACTATTGAAAACTTTTATGGAGGGAGTACCCAAAGAAAAGAAGAGAATGAGGATGAAATCCAAACAAAATCAGAACATGGCTCCCAAAATGGAAACTATCCACAAGCTCTGGAATATCTCAAACTGGAGCTTACCCAAAAGATGGAAACCTTTTGGAAAAAAATGGGAGAAAGAGATCAGCAGTCTGATATACAAGACTTCACAATTGGAGAAGGAGCTGGAAGCATTTAATAGAAGGGCAGACAAAGCTGAAAAGCAAAACCAGTCCCTAACGACCAGAATTAAGCAACTGGAAGATAGCGAGCATGCCCAAAAGATGGAAACCTTTTGGAAAGAAAAATGGGAGAAAGAGATCAGCAGTCTGATAGACAATACTTCACAATTGGAGAAAGAGCTGGAAGCATCTAATAGAAGGGCAGACAAAGCTGAAAAGCAAAACCAGTCCCTAACAACCAGAATTAAGCAAATGGAAAACAGGGAGATTACTAAACAGCAAGAATCAATAAAGCAAAGCCAAAAAATTAATGAATTAGAAGAAAACATGAAATATCTCACTGAAAAGGTTACAGACTTGGAAAACAGAGGAAGAAGAGACAACCTCAGAATTATTGGTCTCCCCGAAAAACCAGAGAGAAACAAAAACCTCGATGCTATTTTACAGAAGATTATAGAAGAAAATTGCCCACATGTTCTGGAGCAATGGGGCAAAATAGAAATAGAAAGGGTTCATAGAACACCCTCTATACTAAATCCCCAAAAGAAAACCCCCAGGAATGTAATCACCAAATTCAAGAGCTTCCAAGAAAAGGAGAAAATCCTACAAGAAGCCAAGAAGAGGAGCTTCAGATATAGGGGGGCTCCCATAAGGATTACACAGGACTTAGCGGCTAACACACTAAAAGACCGCAAAGCATGGAACACGATATTTAGAAAGGCAAGAGAGCTGGGTCTCCAACCAAGAATCAACTACCCAGCAAAACTGACTATATACATGCAGGGGAAAGTATGGGCATTCAACAAAATAGAAGATTTCCAAGCATTTGCTAAGAAAAGACCAGAACTTAGTGGAAAATTTGACATCCAATCACAGAAAGCAAGAGAACCATGAAAAGGTAAATATGAAAGAAAGGGAAAAGGAGATAAATCTTATCTTTTTCTTTAAGTCAAACTCTCTTCTATAAGGACTACATTTATATCAAATTATATATATTAATATGTGGGGAAAATGTATTGTGTAACTCTCAAAAATTGTATGCATCATAAGAGTAGTTAGAAGAATCATGCATAGGGAAAGATTGGGGCATCAAGAAGATTTGGTGAAAGGGGGGCAAAGAAAGAAAAAAGGAGGGGGGAATCATCGATAATACTAACATTTACTTCAAGAAATGGGGGGGGGGAACTAAATAGAATAATCTTTCCCCTACAAAGATACACATGGGAAGGGGAGGGGAAGAACTCTCATATGAGAAGGAGAGGAAGAGAACGTGAAGTAGAATTACTTAAACCTTACTCTCAGTAAACTCAAATCTGAGAGGGAAGAACATCTAGATCCAGTGGGATCCTGAATTCTATCTTATCCAACAGGGTAAGAAAGAAAGGAAAATCAAGGAGGGGGAGGGGGAGGGAGTATAAAAAGGGAGGGAAGGAGAGGGGGGAGGGGAAGAAAGCATAAAAAGGGAGGGGCTAGAAAGGGAAGCATATCAAGGGAGGGGGCTAGGGGGACTGATCTAAAGTAAATCACTGGTTCAAAAGGAGATAGCTAAAGAAGAAAGGTCAGAACTAGGGGAAGATATCAAAATGCCAGGGAATCCACAAGTGACAATCATAACTTTGAACATGAATGGGATGAACTCACCCATAAAACGTAGACAAATAACAGATTGGATTAGAACCCAAAACCCTATCATTTGTTGTCTTCAAGAAACACATATGAGGAGGGTTGATACTCACAAGGTTAGAATTAAAGGATGGGGTAAGACCTTTTGGGCCTCAACTGATAGAAAGAAGGCAGGAGTTGCAATCACGATATCTGACAAAGCCAAAGCAAAAATAGACCTGATCAAAAGGGATAGGGAAGGTAAATATATTCTGTTAAAAGGGAGTGTAGACAATGAGGAAATATCACTAATCAAAATGTTTGCACCAAATGGTATAGCATCCAAATTTTTAATGGAGAAACTAGGAGAATTGAAGAAGGAAATAGACAGTAAAACCATATTAGTGGGAGACTTGAACCAACCACTATCAAATTTAGATAAATCAAACCAAAAAATAAATAAGAAAGAGGTAAAAGAGGTGAATGAAACCTTAGAAAAATTAGAGTTAAGAGACATATGGAGAAAAATAAATAGGGACAAAAAGGAATACACCTTCTTCTCAGCACCACATGGCACATTCACAAAAATAGATCATACACTAGGTCACAGAAATATGGCACTCAAGTGCAGAAAAGCAGAAATAATAAATGAAACCTTTTCAGATCATAAAGCAATAAAAATATTGATCGGAAAGGGTACATGGAGAGCCAAATCAAAAATTAATTGGAAATTAAATAATATGATACTCCAAAATCAGTTAGAGAAGAAATCATAGAAACAATTAATAATTTCATTGAGGAAATTGACAATGGTGAGACATCCTTTCAAATCTTATAGGATGCAGCCAAGGCAGTACTTAGAGGAAAATTCATATCCCTGAGTGCATATATTAACAAATTAGGGAGGGCAGAAATCAATGAATTGGAAATGCAAATCAAAAAAACTTGAAAACAAACAAATTAAAAAACCCCAGAAGAAAACCAAACTAGAGATCCTAAAAATTAAGGGAGAAATTAATAAAATCGAAAGTGATAGAACTATTGAGCTAATAAACAAGACTAGAAGCTGGTACTTTGAAAAAACAGACAAAATAGACAAAGTACTGGTCAATCTAATTTAAAAAAAGGAAAGAAGAAAGGCAAATTAACAGCATCAAGGATGAAAAGGGCAACCTCACCTCCAACGAAGAGGAGATTAAGGCAATCATTAAAAAATAATTTGCCCAACTATATGGCAATAAATATACCAACCTAGGTGATGTGAATGAATATCTACAAAAATATAAATTGCCTAGACTAACAGAAGAAGAAATAGATTTCTTAAATAATCCCATATCAGAAACAGAAATCCAACAGGACATCAAAGAACTTCCGAAGAAAAAATCCCCAGGGCCTGAATTCTATCAAAGATTCAGAGAACAGTTAATCCCAATACTATACAAATTATTTGACATAATAAGCAAAGAGGGAGTTCTACCAAATTCCTTTTATGACACAAACATGGTACTAATTCCAAAGCCAGGCAGACCAAAAACAGAGAAAGAAAACTATAGACCAATCTCCCTAATGAATATAGATGCAAAAATCTTAAATAGGATACTAGCAAAAAGACTCCAGCAAGTGATCAGAAGGGTCATCCACCATGATCAAGTAGGATTTATACCAGGGATGCAGGGCTGGTTCAATATTAGGAAAACCATCCACATAATTGACCACATCAACAAGCAAACCAACAAAAATCACATGATTATTTCAATAGACGCAGAAAAAGCCTTTGATAAAATACAACACCCATTCCTATTAAAAACACTAGAAAGCATAGGAATAGAAGGGTCATTCCTAAAAATAATAAACATTATATATCTAAAACCATCAGCTAATATCATCTGCAATGGGGATAAACTAGATGCATTCCCAATAAGATCAGGAGTGAAACAAGGATGCCCATTATCACCTCTACTATTTGACATTGTACTAGAAACATTAGCAGTAGCAATTAGAGAAGAAAAAGAAACTGAAGGCATCAAAATAGGCAAGGAGGAGACCAAGTTATCGCTCTTTTCAGATGACATGACGGTCTACTTAAAGAATCCTAGTGATTCAACCAAAAAGCTAATCAAAATAATCAACAACTTTAGCAAAGTTGCAGGATACAAAATAAACCCACATAAGTCATCAGCATTTCTCTATATTTTCAACACAGCTCAGCAGCAAGAACTAGAAAGAGAAATCCCATTCAAAATTACCTTAGACAAAATAAAATACCTAGGAATCTACCTCCCGAGACAAACACAGGAACTATATGAACTCAACTACAAAACACTCTCCACACAACTAAAACTAGACTTGAACAATTGGAAAAACATTAACTGCCAATGGGTAGGATGAGCCAGTAAAATAAAAATGACCATCCTACCTAAACTCATCTATCTATTTAGTGCCATACCCATGGAACTTCCAAAAAATTTTTTTACTGATCTAGAAAAAACCATAACAAAGTTCATTTGGAAGAATAAAGGATCAAGGATATCCAGAGAAATAATGAAAAAAAAAAATAGAAAGGAAGGGGGCCTTGCAGTCCCAGATCTCAGACTATATTATAAAGCAATGGTCATCAAAACAATTTGGTACTGGCTAAGAGACAGAAAGGAGGATCAGTGGAATAGACTCGGGGTAAGTGACCTCAGCAAGACAGTATATGACAAACCCAAAGATCCCAGCTTTTGGGACAAAAATCCATTATTTCATAAAAACTGCTGGGAAAATCGGAAGACAGTGTGGGAAAGATTAGGTTTAGATCAACACCTCACACCCTACACCAAGATAAATTCAAAATGGGTGAATGACTTGAACATAAAGAAGGAAACTATAAGAAAATTAGGCGAACACAGAATAGTATACATGTCAGACCTTTGGGAAGGGAGAGGCTTTAAAACCAAGCAAGACTTAGAAAGAGTCACAAAATGCAAAATAAATAATCTGGAATACATCAAATTAAAAAGTTTTTGTACAAAGAAAACCAAAGTAACTAAAATCAGAAGAGAAGCAACAAATTGGGAAACAATCTTCATAAAAACCTCTGACAAAAGTTTAATTACTCAAATTTACAAAGAGCTAAATCAATTGTACAAAAAATCAAGCCATTCTCCAAATGATAAATGGGCGAGGGACATGAACAGGCAGTTCTCAGCCAAAGAAATCAAAACTGTTAATGAGCACATGAAAAAAGTGTTCTACATCTCTTATAATCAGAGAGATGCAAATCAAAACAATCCTGAGGCATCACCTCACACCTAGCAGATTGGCCAACATGACAACAAAGGAAAGTAATGAATGCTGGAGGGGATGTGGCAAAGTAGGGACATTAATTCATTGCTGGTGGAGTTGTGAATTGATCCAACCATTCTGGAGGGCAATTTGGAACTATGAGCAAAGGGTAATAAAAGACTGTCTGCCCTTTGATCCAGCTATAGCACTGCTGGGTTTATACCCCAAAGAGACAATAAGTAAAAAGACTTGTACAAGAATATTCATAGCTGCACTCTTTGTGGTGGCCAAAAATTGGAAAATGAGGGAATGCCCTTCAATTGGGGAATGGCTGAACAAATTGTGGTATATGTTGGTGATGGAATACTATTGTGCTAAAAGGAATAATAAAGTGGAGGAATTCCATGGAGACTGGAACAACCTCCAGGAAGTGATGCAGAGCGAGAGGAGCAGAACCAGGAAAACATTGTACACAGAGACTGATACACTGTGGTACAATCCAATGTAATGGACTTCTCCATTAGTGTCAATGCAATGTCCCTGAACAATCTGCAGGGATCTAAAAAACATTATCCACAAGCAGAAGATAAAATGTGAGAGTAAAAACACCGAGGAAAAGCAACTGCTTGACTACAGGGGGAAGGGGATACGACTGAGGAGAGACTCTAAATGAACACTCTAATGCAAATACCAACAACATGGAAATGGGTTCAAACCAAGAACACATGTGATACCAAGTGTAATCATGCATTGGCTATGGGAAAGGTGGAGGGAAAGGGGGTGGGGGGAAGGAAAAGAAAATTATCTTTATTTCCAATGAATAATGTTTGGAAATGACCAAATAGAATAATGCTTAAAGTGAAAAAAAAAACATCTCATTCCAGGATATGTGAAATCAATAATGACTAAATATCCTTTATATCCTGTCATTCAACCAGTTCCCTATATCCAGCTAGTTGTCCTTTAGTCTAGCTGACATTTTATCCTCTTGTTTATAAGAAAAGCATAAGAGACCTTTTCAAATGATTTGCTGAAATCTAGCTTGACAGCATAGATACATTTTCCTGATATTTTATTCTATTAACTCTGTACAAAAAAGGGGGGGAGGAGTAAAGTTATTCTGGCATGCCCTGGTTTGGATGAACCTATGGATTCTTTCTCTCTGTATACCATTTTTTTCCCTAGAAGTTCATTAACATTCCATCGATCTAGTATAGAATTTTTCCAGAAATCAAAGTCAAGTTGACTGTTTTATATAGATTCTATCCTCTCTACTTTTTGAAAATCAGGACATTTTTTCTGCATTCCTGGTATACTTCTCCTATTTTCATGGATTGTAAGATAACTGACAATAATCTAACAATATTATCTACAAATTTTTTCTGTATCCTGGGATTTAATTCACTTGCACATAGCAATTTTTTGCCCTCTTATTAAATCAATACTTCTCTTGGTCATCAACTCCCTATTTCTGTTTTGTCCTTTTAATGATAGACAAAAAAGAAGTAAAATAAAATATGAGTTGTTTTATATTCTCTGTATTTGTATCTTTGTATTTCATTACCCTCATTCCAGTCACTCAAGCAGATGCCCTATCCTTTCACTGATCTTCTTTTACTCAATATAATACAAATAATTTTTTTCTTTAGATTTCCTTGCCCTCCTTGGGTCATTCTGACTTTTAAAATACTCCTGAAACTTAATCTTTAGGATAATACTATGCTTTTGTATTCATCCTTAGTTACTTGTCCTTGCTTCCAGCATTTATACATGTAACTAAAAGTTAGCATAACACAAAAGAATTAGAAGAGAACAAAATGTGTACCTTTCACAATGCTGGCTGGTATAGAATCTTTCACCAAAAAAGTGACAGAGGAATCTTTCCCTTCCTTCGGTGTTCTGATCAAATTCTACTTCCTTCCTGATCCTGTACCATAGAATATTTCCTGATCCTAGTGTCTCTGCCCAAAAGTTGACTTGTATTTACTTTGTCCATGTTTTTATTTACTTAGATATATGCATATATTTCTCCTTATATGATCAAATTCTTTGAGACCAGAGATTGCTTAATTATTTTCCCTTTTATCTCCAATACCTATCTATCTCTATCTCTAGAATATAATAGATGCTTAACATATGCCTATTAATTGATTAGGGTCACAAAAAGATAAATAAGATCATTTCAATTACATGATGTTTAGCATTTGTATGAGTGAAATGAATGCAGCTAAGCTAGAACATAAAGGAAAAATTTTTATTGGAAAAAATCTTTGCACCTGGCATCTCTGATACAAATCTGGTATTCAAGACATGTAATAAATTAATACAAACTCATTGGACCAACAGCCATTCTCTAGTGAAAGAATAGTCAAAGGATATGAACAAGCAGTTCTCAAAAGAATTACAAACTATTAGCAATATGAAGAATTGCTCTAAATCGCTGACAAGAGAAAAGCAAATCAAAACAACTCTGAGATTTCACCACTGGGCACATTTTCAAAGACACAAGGTGTAAATAGTGCTGAAAGAGATAGTTTCATTGGAAAATAAGCAGCTCATAAGCCATTCTAGAAAACAATTTGGAATTATGTTTTCAAATGATTGATATGAACATAACCATTTTACCCAGAGATTCTTCTGCTAGGCACATACTGGGAAAAAAAGTCTCATCTACAAAGACAGGCTCCATATAAAACAAAATATTCATAATAGCATTTTTATCTTAGCCAAGAACTGAAAACAAAGTGCCTCCTAGTTGGAAAATAGCTAAATAAATTATGCTACACAAATATGCTAGAATATTACTTCACTGTAATAAACAGTGAATTTGAAGAATTCAGAGAAACTTGTGAACATTTATATTACCTGATTCAGAATGAAGTCAGCCAAAATATAATAAATGACATAAAAATATAGATAGAAATGTTGTATGTGTAAAGAAGAAGAAAAGGAAACTGAGTGTTATGTAATTCTAACAAATGGACTTTGTTAAGCAAAAATTGAGAAAATATAACTCCCTCCCTTCAATGAAAAAGAGGAAGGAATATGATTGTAGAATATTGGCTCTTCTTTCAGAGATGGTTGATGAGTTGGTTAGTTTTCCTTGGCTGCTTTTTTTCCCCTACTTTCTTTTTGAATCTTTAATACTTGTATAACTTAATGGGTAGTAGAGAAAGGAACATATTCAGAAATGAAAATAATGGAAAAAAGCAAAGCATCCATAAAGTGGAATTTATATTAAAAAATGTAAAATCTAAGTTAGTTTCTGATATCTATGTATCCACATCAATCTCTTAATCTCTTTATACAAATCCCCATTTTCCTCCTCTTCTCATACATTATCCTTGTGGTAAAACAAAATCTTTTAAGTCAGGGACCATCTCACTTTTATTTGTATCCCTAGCCCTCTATATTATAATTATAGGCAATTGTTAAATGTTTGATTAATTGATTCATGAGATTCACCATCTCAGACCTACATAGGACATGATTTACCCAATTGATCTTCTTGCCTGGTCTCTACACCCTCTAATCAATGCAACAGCCAAACTGATATTTCTAACACAAAAATCTAATTAAAACACTTGCTTCCCAAAAAAACTCCAGAGGCTCCCTGTTGTCTTTAGGATGAAACCCTAATTATTATTATTGTTGTTATTGTTTGTTTCCAGTCTATTTTCCCAGGTTCGGAACATATTACTATTCTTCATACACTGTAGCCAATTCTAACCTGCTATTTCTCCCAGCTTAGTCAAGGTGACTCATCCTACGTAGGACTTTTCCTGATTCTCCTAACTGCTAGCACCAACTCTCCTCCCCACTCTACTTTGTACTTAATTTTTTATGCAATTTGTTCTTACTTCTATTAGTAAATTGCTAGGTAGCAAACCAGTCTAAAGTCAAAAGACACTTACTGTATGACCCTGGAAAAGTCTCTTAACTTCTATTTACTCAAGTTTCATCAGCCGTAAAATGGGACTAATAACAACATGTACCTTTCAGGTTTGTTGTGAGGATAAAGCACCATCATTTGAAAGTACTTAAGGAACAGTGGCTGAAGCAAGGTGGACACTTAAAAATGCTTGTTTCCTTCCCTCCAGCGCCAAACACTGAGCCCAACATAGTATAAATGCTTAGTAAATTTTAAAAAGGGGAAATGTACAAGACATTATTACACTAGGGTCAGGGGAGTGGTTGGGGGGGGTACCTAGAGAAAATGAACAAAAGTCCCTACCCCCAAAAGCTGAACACAAGTCCACTGCTTCCAAAAGTTGGACTACTTAATGATGAAACATAATTCCCAATTCAATAAGAGTTCTCTTATTTTCCAGATAATAGGATCCAGGGTAGGCACAAAGCATTGCCTATGAAAACTTTCCTCATTATCAATCAACTAAAATTCCCTCTAGAGCCATAGATTTCTCTTTCCTTCCCATTAAAATTCTTGTCTTTGTAAACAGAAACGTGCAGGGAGTGCAAATCCAGCATCCACTTAATTCTGCGAGGCTCTAAGGAAGTTGATGTGACAGCCATTTAAAGGTGGTCGGGGAGAGTTTTGGCAGTCTTTGGAAAGGAAAGGAAGTGAAGATTTCCAGCCCATGGTAACTGTATGTTCAATTGAAGGGCCAGAGTCAAAACGAGAGAAAATTTTGCCAAAAAGATTGTGCAAACGTTAACATCCTCAGAGGAGAAGAACTGAACTTCAGAGCCAGAAAGTCAGAGAGTCTGGGGCAGCCCAACAGAGGATGGTGAATGTCAGAGAAGGCTTTTGGCATGGCTGGGAAGGGTAATAGGGAGCCACGATGGGGTTTTGATGATAGGGGTGACATTGTCAAAGCAGCGGGTATGAAAGATGATTTTGGCAGCTATGAAAAGACTTGACTGCAGGGGAGCCATGCTGGAAGCAAGGAAGAAAGCCAGTGAGGAATAGGTTGTAATTACTGGCCTTGGAACATGATGATTTCCTTGCCATTAAAAGGATCTTACCATAGTAAGGCATAGTATTTTCTTCTTCCTACAAAGAGATGGTCTGGTATTTGGGGGTCTAAGAAATCACAGTGTTAAAATTCTCCAAAGATAATCTGAAAAGAGAGAATAAAGAGGAAAATTACATAAAATTAAGAATAAAAAACAAGAAACATTTTTTAAGGGCTAACTATGGACCATGCATTATTCTGTGCTCTGAGCATAAAAACGAAAGGCAAAACATGGTCCCTGCTTTCAAAGAGATTACATTCTATTGGGCAAGCCAGCCAACATGCCAACTGAAATCAGGGAAGCCAGAAGGCAGAAATGGGGTGGGAAAGCATATTATTTATTACATTTCCCTACAAGACCACATTTTCTAAAGATTCTTGAATAACAGCAGTACCTTGAAACAGAAAGCCTTAAAAGAGAAAACTGAGGGCAGCGAGGTGGCTCAGTGGATAGAGAGCCGGACCTGGATTTCAGAAGACCTGGGTTTTAATCTGGCCTCAGATATTCCCTAGCTGTGTGACCCTGGGCAAGAGACTTAGCCCCCATTGAATAACCCTTTCCCATTTTCTGCCTTAGAACCAATAATCACTATCGATTTTAAAACAGGTGGTAGATTTTTAAAAAATAAATTTTTTTAAAAAGAGAATATTGAAACAAAGCATGTTTTCCTTGCAGATAAACCAAAAGGCCAAGCAGAAAGGTCGGGACCTAATTTAGGGTAAATGGGTAACAGGAAATGTTAGAGAGAGAAGTGTTGGACATCAAGGAAAATTTTCCTACCATATACTTTCATAACGTATAGTGCTTTATACCTACTGTATCTCAATGGGGAATGACAGCACTCTCATCTAAAGAAATCTAGTCCCCGACGTCTTCACGTCTGATCATAGCAATCATCTTAATGAATGAAATATAAGCTCTGGAGCTCCCTGCATCAGGTTCTCCACCTAAGATAAAAAAAATTAAAAAAAATATATATATATAATGTATATTTTATAATATATATAATATATAATATTATGTATGTATTATAATTATATATATAATATATATAAATAATATATATTATAATATATATGTAATAAAATATAATATGTAATATTCAATGTATTACATTATTTTGCATATTAGTATTGCATATATAACAACTCATAATTTTTAATTTATTATAATAGGGAGACAATATATTATATGATATATAATCTATGAAGTTAACGATATAATATATCATATATAATTTAAAATTTTATGTAATTTATGTTATATATACCATATGTATTTTTTGTAATATAAAATAATTTGCAAGATTTTGTGTTATTTATAATGTTATATAGGTTATATAGGTTCACAATAAAGTTGAAACAGACCTTAAAAATGATCATTTAGGTGAGCCATCTCAGATGAGAAAACTGAGGGGAAGATGACTTGTCCAATGTCAAACTACAACTGAACCTGAAGGGCTCCCAGACTTTCCCCCCTTCCCTGAAGTTGAACTCAGGTCTCCCCAATGTTAGAATGTGAGCTCATTGAGAGTAGGACTGCCTTTCTTTTCTGTCTGTATCCCCATGTTTTTTGTTTTTTGTTTTCTAACATCTTTACCTTCTGTCTTAGAGACAAAGAGAGAAGAGCAGTGAGAGCAGCAGTTGGGATTAAATGATTTGCCCAGGATCACACAGCTAAGAAGTGTCTGAGGCTATATTTGAACCCAGATTGTCCTGATGAGACTGAGTAAAAGATCCATATATCCTTCTAGAATACCCCCAGCCACATACACCTTTCTCTATCGAGAACATATCTGTTTCCCATATCACTAGAAACTCCAGCAGGTGACGTCATCTTGCATACGTTTTCATGCAGCCGGTGGATACCCCAGATGCTCCAATTCTCCACACGAGGGGTAAGGTCCTCTGTTAAATATTACCTGTTACTACATAAACATTACCTGTTACAACATATATGAAAAGTTTGGGTAGAAACTTCACCCTTTCCAATAAAGTTGTCACTGATTTCCATCAGCCCTCCTGAGCACATTGACATTCTTCCCCTCCAGACCCCAGACAGGTGGTTCCAACTTTATCCCAACTCCAGGTCCAGCGCTCTATCCATCATGCCATCCATCTAGTCCTGGACCCCCAGTGATTAGCACAGTATTTGGTATGTATATTGCTTAATAAATGCTTTCTCACTCATTCATATCAGTTCATTCATTTTTCATTCATTCATATCAGTTTTTCATTTTTCATTCATTCATGTCAGAAAGGAAGAGGTATAGACAGAAAGCACAAGCAGTGGATATGGGGAACAGCGTAAATTCTGACATCCCATAACTTGATAGCACTAAGGCAATTCTAATCCCAAATTGCTTGGCAAGTTAGTCAGTCTGTAGAAACAAAGATGTATGCAAAAGCAGAAGAAAGAGCTAAAATATTCAAATTCTTAATTTTAGGGTGCTAGGGATTATTCAAAAAATTCAGGACTTCCGGGCTAAGATGGCCACAGAGTAGAAGCAAGGGTCTTCTTCTCCTCACCACCGACCAATATAAAGTACCTCAAAAGGACAAAAAACAAAATTAGATGAGCACAAGGGCTCTACTGAAGAGCACAGCCTTGAAGGTAGCCAGGGTTTGGGTATTTCCATACTATAAAGGGGTAAAATGACTCCTACCTAACCCAGTCCCCACTCCACCTACTATTGAAAAAATAAAATAAAATAAAATAAAATAAAGAAGAAAACCAAATTAACAGTATCATAGATGAAAAGGGAGGCCTCACCTCTAATGAAGAGGAAATTAAGGCAATCATTAAAAACTATTATGCCCAATTATATGGCAATAAATATGCCAATCTAGGTGAAATGGATGAATATTTACAAGAATATAAATTGCCTAGATTAACAGAAGCAGAAAATAGAATACTTAAATAATCTAACCCCAATACTATACAAACTATTTGACAGAATAAGCAAAGAGGTAGTTTACCAAATTCATTTTACAACACAAATATGGTACTGATACCAAAGTCAGGCAGGTCAAAAACAGAGAAAGAAAACTACAGAACAATCTCCCTAATGAATATAGATGCAAAAAATCTTAAATAGAATATTAGCAAAAAGACTTCAGCAAGTGATCAGGAGGGTCATTCACTATGATCAAGTAGGATTTATACCAGAAATGCAGGGCTGGTTCAATATTAGGAAAACCATCCACATAATTGACCATATGAATAAGCAAACCAACAAAAATCACATGATTAACTCAATAGATACAGAAAAAAGCCTTTGGAAAAATACAACACTCATTCCTACTGAAAACACTAGAAACTATAGGAATAGAAGGGCTTTTCCTAAAAATAATAAACAGTATATATTTAAAACCATCAGCAAACATCATCTGCAATGGGGATAAACTAGATGCATTCCCAATAAGATCAGGAGTGAAACAAGGATGCCCATTATCACCTCTACTATTTGACATTGTACTAGAAACACTAGCAGTAGCAATTAGAGAAGATAAAGGAATTGAAGGCATCAAAATAGGCAAGGAGGAGACCAAGTTATCGCTCTTTGCAGATGACATGATGGTCTACTTAAAGAATCCTAGAGATTCAACCAAAAAGATAGTTGAAATAATCAACAACTTTAGCAAAGTTGCAGGATACAAAATAAACCCACATAAGTCATCAGCATTTCTATATATTTCCAACACAACTAGCAGCAAGAATTAGAAAGTGAAATTCCATTTAAAATCGCCCTAGAGAATATAAAATACTTGGGAATCTATCTGTCAAACACAGGAACTATATGAACACAACTACAAAACACTCTCCACAGAATTAAAACTAGATCTAAGCAATTGGAAAAACATTAATTGCTCATGAGTAGGATGAGATAACATAATAAAAATGACCATCCTACCCAAATTAATTTACTTATTTAGTGCCATAACTATCAAACTACTGTTAACTTGGAAATAACACAGAATTATCAAATAATCAGAAAAACCAAGTCTTTATTCAGGAGAGGAATAAGTCCAGTATTTGATTCTTTACTCAGAGTCTGGTGCCACAACTTTTACAGGGTATAAACCCTGGACTCTGGGGATATTATCTCTGGGAGTACCACCATGCTAGATGACAACTCTGAGGAGCCATTAAAGTTGAGGAGCTTAAATACCTTTCTAGGTGAAACACGGGGAGGGACAGTTGATTGACTTTACAATGATAATAAAGGAAAATGAGGAATTTCAGACAGGAATAACAGTGAGTGGCTGATGTTTTATGTGATGACACAAAAGGCAAAGACCCAGCCAAGGACTGGACCACCTTCCTAAAGGACTTTGGCCTTAAGGGAGAAATCTTTGGGACAAAAGAGATAGTCAACCTCTTAAAGTCTATTGTTAGTCTGAGAGGCAGTGAAGTAGGACTTTCCCTTGGGGAGGAACTCCCCTGAGATGAGTTCAAACCAAGAGCCCTTACCCTTAAGCTAAGTAAACTGGAGTTCATTTAATCTTTCTAGGCTACAAGTATGGGGGCTTCTAGATTCCATGTTGACACTACCAAGAAACTTTTTTACTGAATTAGAAAAAATTATAACAAAGCACATTTGGAAGAACAAAAGATCAAGAATATCAAGGGAACTAATAAAAAAATGTGAAGGAGGGAGTCCTAGCAGGACCAGATCTCAAGCTATTATAAAGCAGTGGCCATCAAAATAATATGGCACTGGCTAAGAGACAGAAGGGAGGATCAGTGAAGTAGACTTGGTATAGGAATCCAGGCATATACTAATCTTGATCATATTTTAGGGGTGCTCAAAAAGGTGACTTATGATATTTCTAATGATTGGTTTCTGTAACCACTAGTTATTTTAAACCTTAACCCTGTCAAATTCCTCATCCATCCCTGAGGCTACACTCCTGAAGACTGACCTACTATCTTAGTCTCCTTGTTTTGATAATAACATCAATTAACATCTGTATCAAACAAGCTTAGATGCCTTAGGCCATATGAACTCCAGATCTGAGCTTTAGCTATGATTGCCTCTTAATGTTGACTAGAGATTGAAATTAAGAGTAAAAGGATTGCCTTTACAAAGTCTAAATGACTTGTCCAGTGTTATACAACTTACCAGGCCACTTGCCTAATTATCATTCTCCCTTCCCCCTATAGGGTTTTAACCCCAATAGAAACACTAGTATGTCCCCTAAGGGGTTAAGTTCTACATCACCAGAGCTCTATTCCATCAGAACTAACTCTCTGCCTGACTACTTCATGTCAGAACTTTCTTAGTCTTTGCGTCTTTGTGTCTTCCTTCTTCCCTTATTGTGATTCTCATAAAGTTATATGAATTGGGGCGTGTTGGAGCACAAAGGACAACATGGCCATCCAATGCAGCTGAGGAAGTCTCCAGGTGTAACGACTTTTCGTGCCACTGGACCCAGGCTTCCAACGCCGAGAGAGTGGGACTGTCTCTGTGCACCGACTTTTCCACTTAAATCTCCTTCCCGCACAAGTGTCTTTGTGCACACTCATCTACATCACAGATGAAAGCACACAAAGACAATCATCATTCTCAGTTACCGAGAGACTTCTACTACTCTTGCCTTATACATTCCTTCCCTTTGACAATTAACCCATCACCTACTTTTCTCCCAGTCCCTGGTTCCCCTTTTTGAGTATTTTACCCACTAGGAACTTTTGTGAAGTTGGTGGATGGCTTCACTTGGGGTAAATGCCGTCAGCAAGATAGTATACAATAAATCCAAAGATGCCAACTTTTAGGACAGAAAACCCACTATTTAACAAAAAATGCTGGGAAAATTGGAAAACTGTATGGGAGAGATTAGGTTTAAGTCAACATCCCACACCCTATACCGAGATAAATTCAGAATGGATAAATTCAGACTTAAATATAAAGAAGGAAACTATAATTAATTAGGTAAACATAGAATAGTATATCTGTCAGATCTATGGGAAAGGAAAGATGTTAAGACCAAGCAAGAGAGAGAAAATATCACAAAATATAAAATTAATCATTTTGATTACATTAAATTAATAAGGTTTTATACAAACAAAACCAATGCAACCAAAATTAGACAGAAAGCAACAAATTTGGAAAAATCTTTATAACAAAAATGATGACAAAGGTCTAATTACTCAGATTTATAAGGAGTTAAATCAATTGTACAAGTCATTCCCCAATTGACAAATGGATAAGGAATATGAATAGGCAATTTTCAGTTAAAGAAATCAAAACTATTAATAAGCACATGAAAAGGTGTTCTAAATCTCTTACAATCAGAGAGATGATGCAAATCAAAACAACTCTGAGGTATCACCTCACACCTAGCAGATTGGCTAACATGACACCTATGAAAAGTAATGAATGCTGGAGGGGATGTGGCAAAGTTGGGACATTAATGCATTGCTGGTGGAGTTGTGAATTGATCCAAACATTCTGGAGGGCAATTTGGAACTATGACCAAAAGGCTTTAAAATACTGCCTGCCCTTTGATCCAGCCATATCACTGCTGGGTTTGTACCCCAAAGAGATAATAAGGGGCAAGACTTGTACAAAAATATTTATAGCCTCGCTCCTTGTGGAGGCAAAAAATTGGAAAATGAGGGGATGCCCTTTGATTGGGGAATGACTGGAGAAATTGTGGTATCTTCTGGTGATGAAATACTATTGTGCTAAAAGGAATAATGAACTGGAGAAATTCCATGTGAAGTGGAATGACCTCCAGGAATTGTTGCAGAGTGAAAGAAGCAGAACCATAAGAACATTATACACAGAGACTGATACAGTGTGGTACAATCAAACATAATGAATTTCTCTACTAGCAGCAATGCAATGATCCAGGATAATTCTGAGGAGCTTATTAGAAAGAACCCTATCCACATTCAGAGGAAAAATTGTGGGAGTAGAAACACCGAGGAAAAGCAACTGCTTGATTACATGGCTCGAGGGGGATATGATTGGAGATATAGACTCTAAATGATCACCCTAGTGCAAACATTAATAATATGGAAATGGGTCTTGATCAATGAAACATGTAAAACCCGGTGGAATTGCTTTTTGCCTATTGGAGGGGTGTGGGAGGAGGGGAAGGAAAGAACATGAATCATGTGACCATGGAAAAATATTCTTAATTAATTCATTAAAAAAACTTAATTTAAAAAAAAAGAAATTTAGAGATGTCTCCATGATTGATCTACCAAGCCCTTGTTCATAATAACTTAAATTAATAGATTTAGAGCTAAAAGTGACCTTAGAGATAATCTAGCCCAGTAATCTTTATTTTATTGAGAAGACTCAAACTAGGTGAAGTTATCTGCCTCAGATCATGAGAGCAAATACCCAGCTCATTAACACCAAATCTGACACCCCTTCCCCTATAGGACCATGCTGCCTCTGGTAGCACATTTGGATTTGCAAAGTACTTTTAACAATTCTCTGAAGCAAAGTATTAGATTTTATATCATCATTTTATAGATGAAGATATTAGCACTCAAGAAATTTGGTAATTTGCCCACCCACACAAAATTATTAAGTGTCAGTGCAAGAATTTGACCTCAGGTCTTTCAACTCTAACATGAAATGATCTTTCTATTATATTAAACCCACATGAAATCTGGAGGAGAAATAATTTAAGAAACTGAATCAATGGAAAAACTTAATGCTAAACAAATATGCCAAGGAGGACAGTAGTCAAAAGCATAATAGAATCTGGGAGCAATAAGTCATACTGGCAAGAATAGGAGATTTTTATAGCTAAAAGCACTCAAGAAGAATAAACCCATCATAAATAGCAAGTGGTTTTCACTGTCCAAATAGGCCAAGCATCCAGTTTGCATTACTCCTTCTTTGATCTCTTAGCAGTCAGACAGTTCAGTAGCTCCCGGTGGCCTCTTCAGCAGACCAAACATTTTTCCACATAGCAAAAACTCAAAAGAAAAAGAGGGCACAAAACACAACCGACTGTTTTCTTTTTAAATCCTTGAATGGAATGGGAACATCAATCGGCACTTCCATTCTTCAGGATCTCAGGGCCCCCACCCCATCACTAGCCTTTCTATCTCATTCTCTTTTCCCTATCGGGGGAGACAGGATACATAGAGAAGATAAATAGTGACATGAAATAGCTATAACAAGCAATACGAATGCCAAATGCTACAATTCAAGGAAGGGCTAGCCACATTGCGGTATATCACAGATATGGAACCTGACACTGGCCTTGAAGGAAGAGCAAAACTTAGCAAAGGGGAAGAAGAAGTGGGCACTCCAATGTACAAACGTGGAATGTTTAGGGGAGAATGGCGACATCCAATAGCTTTACTGGAATGAAGAACTGTTGAGGAATAGTAGTGAGAGATGAATTTAGACCTTTCCTGTTTCTCCTAATAACTAATGTCTTCCACTTTCAGATTACCTTCCTCTGCTCTCTCTCCATTTCTTACAAGTACTTAGCTATTTCCATGTTGTCTTGCTCATTAGACTGTAGTCTTCCTGAGAGCAAATACTGTTTTGTTTGTTTTTATTTTTCTTTATATTCTCATTAAAGGACCTTGTGGTTGATGAGTCTTTTCAGTTGTGTCTGACTCTTAAAGTGACCCCATTTGGGGTTTTCTTGTCAAAGATACTCAAGTGGTTTGCCATTTCCTTTTCCAATTCATTTTATAGATTGGGAAACTGAGGCAAACTGGGTTAGGGGACTTGTTCAAGGTCACCTAGCTAGACAGTTTCTGACACCAGATTAGAACTCAGGAAGATGAGATTTCCTGACTGCAGGTCCAGTCTACTGTGCCATCTACTGTGCCACATAGCTGCCTGGTATTTAACAATTTCTCATTGACTAAGACTCTAGGTTCTTGGCTCACAGGTAGATTCGCTGACTGGCTGCCTACTGACTGAATAGAAATAGGGTTAATACAGCTCATGAAGAAGAGGAACATGGACAAAGTAGCATATTAGGGTAATTAAACTATACATTATATGTAGGATTGATTGAAAGGAGAATGAGACTAAATGGAGAAGAGTTAAGTGACTTCTAATATTTTATGCTCAAGACAATGAACACATGAATGGAGGTAGTGGCAATAGAAATGGAAATAAAGAGATGGGGTATTATATAGTTAGAAAATCTTGAACCCCTAAAACTACATTACCCAGAATGTTTTTCCCTTTGTAGAGAGAGAGAGGGGGGAGTTACAGAACTTATAAAACAATTTACATGAAGACACAAATGAATACAAAGGGAAAAGCATTCTGGGTAACAGTTTTATGGGTTCAAGATTTTCTAATTATACATTATAAAGAAATAATTCCAGTATTTTTTTTAGTACTTTTTGATGCTTTAAATTTAGAGTAGCATTCTTCAAAGAACATGATAGGGTTCTTTAAAAATAGTGTCAAAAGCCATAAAGGTTGATAAAAAGTTGGCAAGGAATATTAACAACAGCTGGTGAAGGGGTCAGATTGGCTTTAATAGAGAGAAAGGAAGTTTTTAAAAAGGGGGAACAGGTCTCTGCCTGGGGCAGGTGGGACAATGGATTAAGAAAAAGCTACTCAAAATGAATTTTGCTTTCTTTCTGTCAGATGGGATGATTGACAGAATAAACCTGGTTTTAAGAAATTGAAATTCAAGAAAAGGTAAGAAGAAAACAGAACATGAATACTTTTAGTAAGCTCAAATCACAAACTAAATCTCAGAGTACCAAAAGAAGTAGCAGATATGACTGTTGAATCTCGATTAGGGAACTATGAAAAATTATGGAAAATTGGGGATGGATGGTCAACATTCTGAGTTTTAAAAAATATGGCCTCAGATACTTACTAGTTGTGTGACCTTGGGCAAGCCACCTAACCTAGTTGTGTCAGTATCTTCATCTGTAAAAAGAGCCAAAGAAAGAAACAGTAAGAGAGTACAGTCTTCAGAACAGATGCCAGTAAACTTAAGTTTAATGTCTAGTAAAATTCTAGATAGACAGTTTGGGGTGATTTCTCAAAATCTAGAAGGGAAATCAATGATCACAAAAATTTAGTATGGCTTCATTAGAGCTAAATCATACCAAACGAGTTTTATTTCTAGTAATAGCATCAAAAAGACTTGTGGTTAAGTGGAATATGATAGACAAAGTTTATCTAGATTTCCTCAAACTATTTGACAAATCTTTGATACCAGCATTATAAAAAAGGAGAAGAAATCTGAGTCTGATGATAGAATAGTTGGGAGAATTCAAGAACTGGCTGAAAGAGTAACCACAAAAAATAATCATTAATGTGTTGCTACCTGCTTGGGAGCTCTCTAGTGGAGTGTCTCAGGGATCTGTCTTTGGCCTCTGCTTTCCAATATTTTTATTAATGACATGAATATAGGCATGAATGACAAATGTATTGCATTTGCTAATGGAAGAAAACTGAGATGGATAGCTATACTGGATAATAGAAGTAGAATCCCACAAAGTCCTTACTAGGTTCAAGTGCTAGGGCTCAATCCTAATACTTGCATAAGTCTCTTCTCTTTGGTAGAGAGGACAATTACTCAGTTTTCTGTATCTTTAAGAGGAGTGGAGATGTTAAGAGCTCAGCCATGGGAGGTGCTGGAAGAGAACAGAATAGAGAGGAAAGAGTGAGAAGACCCTCATCTTCTGGTTTCCAACTTTGGCTTTGAGAGAGGGCACACATAGTTTCAAGTTCATTTCAGGAAGAAGTTTCTCGAAGGAAAGAAAGCTCTGGTGATTCCTGAATTAATGCAAAGGAATTACTGCAATTTTTAGTAGGGAAAAAATATAGTCTTGTAGATGAGTTAAAAACAAGAAAGTGGAAACATGGTTGTTTCCAGTTCATCTGAAAAAAGATCTGAAGGTTCTGGGCCCTCTCTCCCATATCAATCTGTTGTCAAACCCTGTCCATTTCACTTTCTCAACATCTCTGTTATAAACCTTTTTTTTTCTCCTCTGACACCACCACCACCCTGGCAGCTCCCCTAGCCAGGTCTCCTTAGATGCCACAATTATCTTCCTGATATGAGGCTCTGACCTTGTCCATCTCTGTCTTCCTCTGTGTGTGTCTCTCTCTCTGTCTCTTTCTCTCTCCCTCCCTCCATCCCTCCCTCCCTCTCTTTCCTGCTTTCCTCCTCTTCCTCCTCCTTCTCCTCCTCTCTCTCTCCGTCTCTCTCCATCTCTCTCTCTCTTTCTCTCTCTCTCTTTCCTTCTCTCTCTCTCTTTCTCTCCATTTCTCTCTCCATCTCTCTCTCTTTCTCTCTTTTCCTCTCTCTCTTCTCTCTCTCTCCATCTCTCTCTCCATCTCTCTCTCCATCTCTCTCTCTTTCTCTCTCTCTTTCATTCTCTCTCTCTCTCTCTCTCTCTCACACACACACACACACACACACACACACACACACACACACACACATATACACACACACACCCCTCCACCTCCATTTGATTATCTTTACTGTCATCCTATTATCTACAGAAGCAAAAAGAAAACTCTGTCCGCCTTTTAAAGAGCTTCACAACCTTGCCTCACATCCTTATACGTTACTGTATTGCACCTCATACACTCTACCATCTGGTGATATTGGCCTCTTTATTCTCCCACAAAATACTACCTCTTCCAATTCCAAGCTTTTTACTAGCTATCCCCATAACTGGAATGCTCTCCCTCCTTGTCTGGATTCTTGTGTTCCCTGGCTTCTTTCAGACCTTGGCTAGTGAGCTTTTTCTCACCTTGTCCAAAGATCCATTCTTGGCTCCCTTTCCAGTGTCTCCCTCCTGAGATTACCTTCAGTTTCACTCTGTATATATTTTGTGTGTGTGCAGTTGTTTGCATGCTGTCTCTCCTATTAGAATGTGAATTCTTTGGGGGCAGGGGCAGTTTTTTTTTTTCATTCCTAGCACTTAGCAAGCACTTAATAAATGCATATTAACTGTTGCCTAATTAACTGTTCACTGACTAGAGCAATGAAAGTTCAACATGACTCAACAATGCAATATAAGAGACCAAAAAATCCCTCTTGTAATTTCAGGTTACATTAAGAGAGTCAAAGGGTCCCGATCTGTTGGAAATGGTGATTCCACTCTACTTTGTCATAAAATATCTAGACCATTGTATTCATCTTAGTTGTCAGTTTAGGAAAAACTTTTATAAACTGGAGAAGGACCATGGTGTAGATGAAGAACCTAGAGTTCATGTGGAGCAAGAATGGATTACAGATAGTCATCCTGGAGAAAAGAAGATTTGAGAGGGATGTCATAGTTTTATCTTCAAGTTTGAAAGGGCTGTCCTAAGGAAAAGGGGAATTAGATTTGTCTTGATTGGCTCTAACAGAGGGAAAAAGTTATTGAGAGGCAGATTTTAATTCAACCTGAGGGAAAACTCTCTAACAGAGCTATCTGAAAGAGGAATGAGTGAGCTATCTTGGGATGCAATGAGTTACTATGCTATATTAGCTCCTACATGTATATTATAAGGTGATATTTTATTCAGAAACAATAGTAATTTCTAGGGTTTGTATACTATTTTGAGTTTTGTAAAGTAATATAGAGCTGTATATATAGAAACCTATATATGCAGATGTATATATAGAGTTAAATATAATTTGACTCTCAAAACAAAAACCTGGAGAAGTAAATGATAGTATTATCTTCATTTTATAGATGAAGAAACTGAGGCAGAGAGAGGGTAAGTGACTTGCCCAGAATCATACAACTACAAAGTGTCTAAGGTAGGACTTTGACCTTGAATTACCCCAACTGCAGGTCTAGCACTCTGTCTATTGAATCTCCTAGCTATCTTATATCTTGATTCTGAGCTTATGTGGTTTTGTGATATGATATTTATTTATATATTATATATTTATATATTTATATTTATTTATTTTGTTTTCTATGATATGATATTTACACATGGAACAGATTCCCAAGAATTTCCATATTGGGGTTCTATGATACTACTAGGTACCTGGCAATCCATTGTCACTGAGTGTCACTATAATGGGTAACCTGAACTAAAGCCAAGTACATGATAAAGAGGTGAGGTCCCATCTGCTTGCTCATATAGTTCTTGGCCAGAAGTGTCTGAATTCCCTTTAGCAGGAAACTTGCTGCCTTTGTGAAGTATAATATTCTGTATTAATGGAAACCAGACTGAGGCAGCAGATCGGAACTGGGCAGCCCCCACTACCTGTCTTCATACAACTTATCATGATGAATTTAAGTCAAGCATGTGGTCTCTTTTCCCAGGGCATTCAGGAAATCTGCAGAGCTGCCAGCATGGGAACAAACCCAGCATCAGTCTAACTAATGTCATGCAGAACAGTCAGACAGGTAGGAATAAAAAAAGCTACATCATGGAAACTGAGAAAAGGGAGAATGCCAAAAGAATGTGGTCAATAATTCCAAATACCACCAAAGGGTTAAGGTGAATAGAGGCAAAAATACAACCATGTATTTGGCAATGTAGAATTAACTGGTATATTTTCATCAGTCAAAGTCAGATTACAGGGAATTTTAAAGTGCATGTAAGAAGTGGTAGAAGGAAGTATTGCATGACTTTGGAAGGGTTAGCAGTAAAGAAGAGAAAAAGGAAGGTTATTTCTTTTCTTTTGAGATTATGATAAGAGAGGTATTAATATGTTAACACATAGAAGTAAAGAAATCATTTGAATGGTCCCAAATAAGATGGGAGGGGGAGAGAATAAGGGTAGAAATAGAAAGGGCAGCTTTGTTAAGGAGAATGGTCTCATCATCCCCTGAGACCAGAGAAGAAGATGAAAAAATGGCTGAAGGGAGAGAAATTTTCAGACTAGAGGAAACAAGAGGATTGTCTCCACAGATTGTCTCAATCTTCTTTTATTAAAGTAGGAAGCAAATCATTTGGCTGAGATATTGAGTGATGCAAGTAGAGTTGGGGACTTGAAAAGGGAGAAAGTTTGAAACAGTTATTACTGGGAGTATGAGGAGATCAGAGATAAATAAAAAAAGATTCTAGTGCAATAGCTCAAATCTGGTCTCAGACATTGCCTGTGTAATCTTGGAAAAGTCAACTAATCTTTATCAGCCTCAATTTCCTCAAAGTAGGGGTGATAATAGTGCCTGTGTTCCAGGATTATTGTGGAGATCAAATGGCATAATATTCTTAAAGTGCTTAGCAAAGAGTCTAGCAAATAGTACTTATTTCCTTCTTTCCTTCCTATTTTCCTTTTTCCCTTCCTTCTAGTTGCTCCATCTACATTTTGTGATTTGTTCCAGTAACAGTTGGTGGAAAAGAAAAATAGTGGGAGTGATCCAGTACCAGAGATTAAGATGAGGACAACAGAAGACCTAGAGTATCTAAGGGAAGAAGACAATGTATAAGGTCAATATTATGAAGGGAGAGAAAGGAATTCAGAATAGGTGCTCCATAGCTTAGAAGTACAGGGGGAACTTGAGAGATCAGACAACTTACTAACAATATAATTATTAGCAATAATTATTACAGGTATCTTACTCAACTCTAGAATCACATCATTTAAGTTTAAATATGGGAAAATATATAACTCAAGCCCCAACCCAGTATCTTTCCCACTCATAGAATAGACAGGAACTTTGAATCTAAGTAGAAAATATCTCATTGGAACATAATTGGAAAGCAAATTGATGTCAGAAATTATGTAGTAAAACCATTCTCAAATCATACACAAATTAGTTCATTCTCATGTAGATTCACACACTAGGAGGGCTAGGAAATAAACACCCAGAAAATACCTGCTTCAAAGTAAGGAAAGGTTTCAGTGCCTCAGGCTTTACATAATGACTGGGAAAATCTCCTCATGGTTCCATGTGCTGGAAACCAACTTCAACTTGCTGGTACTTTCAGCTCCTCCTCCCATAATTCCTCATCATGGTCCCAGAGCTCCCATGCCCATTACTCTTCCATATCTACCTCTGAAGCATTTATCACACTATTGTTGCTTCAAATTTCCACTCTGATTGGTTACTCTTCTCAATGAAAGGCTCCTAGTCCTTACTCACAATTGAGTAAGGGAAACCCAATTCCACTCATCTTTTCCCCATGTCAGAGTGCAGAAAAGGTGTCCCCACGCAGTCAACACCTCCTAATTTGTCCAAGTCCAGGGATAAATAAACACACACACCCTTTTGTCAACAGCCTTTTCAATTCCCATCAAGCCTTCTTCATAACAAGCACGCAGATGTGCAAAATGCCTAGAAGCTTCTATAAGCCTCAAGAAGATATTAGAAACATTAGACCACAGGAACACAAGCTGCCACTTTTACCATTATTCTAGTTCATGTCCTACCCCTTCCCCAATTTATAGGATGATAATAATTATGTGAGGACAAAACAAGATTCAAGTTTAGGATGCATATGATGGTGGAAAAATGGAAGGACAAGAGATTATGCTCAAGGGCGATGTTTCCCAACCCAAACTATATCACAGATAGGCAAATGGTGCTCTAATTCAGAATTCCTTTGTATCCTGGGCTATGAAGTCTATTTACCCTTTCTCAGAATAGTGTTTTCAATAGATAAAATTAAATACATGGACTTATGAAGAAAACAAATTATACTGAAACACAGTAATCACGTTTTTGAAATCTATTTCAGAGACACCAGGTTAAGAACTTCTGAATTTTAAGTAGCCTTTAAAAAGAAACTGAAGTTTATATAGCTCCTGTGAGTTATTACTGTATATGATACAAACTGGCCATTAAATGTTTTTCCTTAGTTTTCATGTGCCGTATTTTCAAAATCAGTTCATAAAACCAATTCTCTCCCACCCCCTTTTCAAAACGTTTACTTATTTTCATCTCTGCCAATTCCAAGTACTTTAGATGAATGGGTGGAAAATCACTAGAAAGTTTTAAGAAAATTCAGTTAAGGATACTGCATTTTTGTTCCTTGGCTACAAAGAAAAGAAAAAAAAACATCTGTTCTTCTCTAGCCATCTGCACCAGGTACAGAAATGACTGCAGAATCAACATGGGAATTTGTGACCTTCTGATCCTTTCATGAGGTAAACAAGGAACCAAGACAACCTGTTAAATCCACTCAAGAGATGGGAACAGGAGCCAGCTTTAGTAACACAGAGCATATGGACGGAAACAACAGTAACTTCTATTCCCCAGTAAAATAATGTAGATACTCGTGAAAGGAAAAACACCAAGCAAATCTCTTTTGTATCTGCTGTTGGCAGGGTCATATCTAACAGGATGAAATCCACAACATGTAACCTGGTGCACCCTCCATTTCTCTCCTATAAGAGCACACATTTTTATACAAATGAAGGCAAATTAAATTAAATGCCAAAGGCAACCTTGAAAAGAAAAACAGTCACAAAATATGAACCCGGCTGGGGATTGTGGAAAGAGGGACGGAGGTTGTCCTACCTTTTTTTTTCCATCCTACCTCTTGTTACTGTTGATGGATTATGAGTTGACTGGGTGTACCAGAGCCTTGGTTCTTGTTTACTACCAAAAGGCCAAATAGTTCCTTCTTTCCTACTGCTCATCCCTCTATCCAGCTATGGGAAGCACAGGTCCCCCAACTTTGTCATAGCCCCAACAACTTTTCATACCCTAGGAAGGGCTTAGTAAATTATAAATAAAATAAAGATTAAATTAAATTTTAAAGCACTGGACTTGAAGTCAGGAAGCTCTCTATTTAAACCTCACTTCATATATTTACTAGCTATGTAACAACCTTGGGTAAGTCCCTTAACTTCCTTCCACCTCTGATTTCTTCCTTTCCTCATTTCTTAATGAGGGAGTTGGAAGTGATGGCCTCTACCATGCCTACCAGGGAATCCCATGTATGATCCCATAATCCATTGCATTCTCTAGATTTGAAAAAGGAATATTCACAAGTAACAAGACTTCACCCATTAATGTCAAATCACTTTATCTCTGTGTCTCAGCTGAAAAATGAGGATGTTAAATTTGGTGTCATAGTTCACCTATTATTTTTTTTTTTTTTAGTATTTTATTTTCCCCAATTACACATAATAATAATTTCTAACATATGTTCTACAAAATTATAAGATCTGAATTGTCTCTTTCCTTCCCTTCTCCCTTTTTCCCAGGGATGTCAAGAATTTGATCTGGGTTTTACAGATATATATATATATATATATATATATATATATATATATATATATATATATATATATATATAATATGGAAACATATTTCAATATTGGGATGATCTCTGCTGCATTCTCTATTGCATTATATATATTATAAATAAATATAAATATATATATATATATATATATATATATAAAAATATAAATTTTGGGGCAGAAGGACCCTTACAGATCTCTGAGTCTAACCCCCTCATTTTTTAACTGAATAAACTGAAGTCCGGAGAAGTGAGTTCACTTGCCTGATTTCACAAATCTAGAAGGTGTGATTTGAACTGAGATCTTCTGGTCTCCAGAATCCAGCACTCTATCCACCACACCATCTACATATCCAGGAAGGTTTCAAAAAGAAAGCTCAATCCACATACCACAATTGCATATAAAGAAAGGCTTTAAGAGTAACTAATACATAGCTCAACTAATTCAGTTCAAGTCATTTTTATTTATTTTTTTGAACATTATTTTATTTGCTCATTTCCAAACATTATTCATTGGAAACAAGGATCATTTTCTTCCCCCCCCCCCCACCTCTCCCATAGCCGACACACAATTCCACTGGGTATCACATGTGTCCTTGATTCGAACCCATTTCCATGTTGTTGGTATTTGCATTAGAGTGTTCATTTAGCAGCTCTCCTCAGTCATATCCCCTCCACCCCTGTAGTCAAGCAGTTGCTTTTCCTCAGTGTTTTTACTCCCACAATTTTTTCTCTGTGGATAGTATTTTTTCTCATAGATCCCTGCAGATTGTTCAGGGACATTGCATTGACACTAATGGAGAAGTCCATTACATTGGATTGTACCACAGTGTATCAGTCTCTGTGTACAATGTTTTCCTGGTTCTGCTCCTTTCGCTCTGCATCACTTCGTGGAGGTTGTTCCAGTCTCCATGGAATTCCTCCAGTTTATTATTCCTTTTAGCACAATAGTATTCCATCACCAACAAATTCCACAATTTGTTCAGCCATTCCCCAATTAAAGGGCATCCCCTCATTTTCCAATTTTTGGCCACCACAAAGAGTGCAGCTATGAATATTCTTGTACAAGTCTTTTTCCTTATTATCTCTTTGGGGTACAGACCCAGCAGTGCTATGGCTGGATCAAAGGGCAGACATTCTTTTATCGCCCTTTGGGCAGTGTTCCAAATTGCTCTCCAGAATAGTTAGATCAATTCACAACTCCACAAGCAATGCATTAATGTCCCTACTTTGCCACATCCCCTCCATCATTCATTACTTTCCTTTAGCCAATCTGTTAGGTGTGAGGCGATACCTCAGAGTTGTTTTGATTTGCATCTCTCTGATTATAAGAGATTTAGAATCCCTTTTCATGTGATTATTAATAGTTTTGATTTCTTTATCTGAGAACTGCCTATTCATGTCCCTTGCCCATTTATCAATTGGAGAATGGCTTGATTTTTTGTACAATTGATTTAGCTCTTTGTAAATTTGAGTAATTAAACCTTTGTCAGAGGTTTTTATGAAAATTGTTTCCCAATTTGTTGCTTCTCTTCTGATTTTAGTTACATTGGTTTGTTTGTATAAAAACTTTTTAATTTGATGTAATCAAAATTATTGATTTTACATTTTGTGACTCTTTCTAAGTCTTGCTTGGTTTTAAAATCTTTCCCTTCCCAAAGGTCTGTCATGTGTACTATTCTGTGTTCGCCTAATTTTCTTATAGTTTCCTTCTTTATGTTCGAGTCATTCACCCATTCTGAATTTATCTTGGTGTGGGGTGTGAGGTGTTGATCCAAACCTAATCTCTCCCACACTGTCTCCCAATTTTCCCCAGCAGTTTTTATTCACTAGTGGATTTTTGTCCCCAAAGCTGGGGTCTTTGGATTTGTCATAGACTGTCTTGCTGAGGTCATTTACGCCTAGTTTATTCCACTGATCCTCTTTTCTCCTAGCCAGTACCAAATTGTTTTTATGACCACTGCTTTATAGTATAGTTTGAGATCTGGGACTGCAAGTCCTTCTTCCTTTGCATTTTTTTCATGATTTCCCTGGATATCCTTGATCTTTTGTTCTTCCAAATGAACTTAGTTATGGTTTTTTCTAATTCAGTAAAGAGGTTTTTTGGGAGTTCAATGGGTATGGCACTAAATAAGTAAATTAATTTGGGTAGGATTGTCATTTTTATTATGTTAGCTCATCCCACCCATGAGCAATCAATGTTTTTCCAATTCTTTAGATCAAGTTTTAACTGGGTGGAGAGTGTTTTGTAGTTGTGTTCATATAGTTCCTGTGTTTGGCTTGGCAGATAGATTCCCAAGTATTTTATATTGTCTAGGGTGATTTTAAATGGTATTTCTCTTTCTAATTCTTGCTGTTGAAATGGGTTAGAGATATAAAGAAATGCTGATGATTTATGCGGGTTTATTTTGTATCCTGCAACTTTGCTAAAGTTGTTGATTATTTCGAGTAACTTTTTGTTTGATTCTCTAGGATTCCTTAGGTAAACCATCATATCATCAGCAAAGAGTGATAGCTTGGTCTCCTCATTGCCAATTTTAATACCTTCAATTTCTTTTTCTTCTCTAATTGCTACTGCTAGTGTTTCTAGTACAATGTTAAATAATAGAGATGATAATGGGCATCCTTGTTTTACTCCTGATCTTATTGGGAAGGCTTCAAGTTTATACCCATTACAGATGATGTTTGCTGGTGGTTTTAGATATATACTGTTTATTGTTTTTAGGAAAGGCCCTTCTATTACTATACTTTCTAGTGTTTTCAATAGGAATGGGTGTTGTATTTTATCAAAGGCTTTTTCTGCATCTATTGAGATAATCATGTGTTTTTTGTCAGTTTGCTTGTTAATATGGTCAATTATGTGGATGGTTTTCCTAATATTGAACCATCCTTGAATTCCTGGTATGAATCCTACCTGAATAACCCTCATGATCACTTGCTGGAGTTTTTTACTAGTATCCTATTTAAGATTTTTGCATCTATATTCATTAGGGAGATTGGTCTATAGTTTTCCTTCTCTGTTTTTATCCTGCCTGGCTTTGGGATCAGTACCATGCTTGTGTCGTAAAATGAATTTGGTAGAACTCCTTCTTGGCTTATTCTGTTGAATAGTTTGTTTAATATTGAGATTAGTTGTTCTTTGAATGTTTGATAGAATTCAATTGTGAATCCATATGGACCTGGGGATTTTTTCTTAGGGAGTTCTTTGATGGCTTGGTCAATTTGCTTTTCTGATATGGTGTTGTTTGGGTTGTCTATTTCTTCCTCTGTTAGTCTAGACAATTTATATTTTTGTAAATATTCATCTATATCACATAGATTGCCATATTTGTTGCCATATAATTGGGCATAGTAGTTTTTAATGATTGCCTTAATTTCCTCTTCATTAGAGGTGAGGTCTCCTTTTTCACCTTGGATACTGTCAATTTGGTTTATTTATTTCCTTTTTTTAATTAGACTGACTATTACTTTGTCTATTTTTTTTCAAAGTACCAACTTCTGGTCTTATTTATTAAATCAATAGTTCTTTGACTTTCAATTTTATTAATTTCTCCTTTGAGTTTTAGGATCTCTAATTTAGTCTTCATATGAGGATTTTTAATTTGTTCACTTTCTAGTTTTTTTAATTTGCATGCCCAATTCATTGGCCTCTGCCCTCTCTAATTTGTTAATATATGAACTTAAGTATATAAATTTCCCCCAGAGTGTTGTTTTGGCTGCATCCCATAGATTTTGAAAAGATATCTCATCATTGTAATTTTCTTCAATGGAATTATTATTTCTATGATTTGTTTTTTAACTGGTTTTGGAGAATTGTATTTTTTAATTTCCAATTAATTTTTGATTTGCCTCTCCGTGTACCCTTGCTAATTATTATTTTTCATTGCATTGTGATCTGAGAAGATTGCATTTATTATTTCTGCTCTTTTGTACTTGTTTGCAATGTTTTTATGCCCTAGTACATGGTTAAGCTTTGTGAATGTACCATGTGTTGCTGAAAAGGTGTATTCCTTTTTGTCGCTATTTGTTTTTCTCCACATATATACTAACTCTAATTTTTCTAAGATTTCATTCACTTGTCTGACCTCTTTCTTAGTTATTTTTTGGTTTGATTTCTCTAATTCTGATAGGGGAAGGTTCAGGTCTCCCACTAGCATAGTTTTTCTATATATTGCATCCTTGAGTTCCACTAGTTTCTCCTTTAGAAATTTGGATGCTATGCCACTTGGTGCATACATGTTGAGTACTGATATTTCCTCATTGTCTATACTGCCTTTTATCAGGATGTAATTACCTTCCTTATCTCTTTTAACTAGATCTATTTTTACTTTGGCTTTGTCAGATATCATGATTATGAGTACTGCCTTCTTTTTATCAGTTGATGCCCAATAGTTTTGGACCCATCTTCTTACTTTTACCCTATGCATGTCTACCTTCCTCATGTGTGTTTCTTGTAGACAGCATATGGTATGATTTTGGTTTCTAATCCACTCTGCTATTTGCTAGTGTTTTATGGGTGAGTTCATTTCATTCACATTCAGAGTTATAATTACCAGCTGCGTATTCCCCAGCATTTTGATTTTCCACTCCTCATCCTGCCTTTTCTTCTTTCACTATTTCCTTCTACACCTATATTTTGTTTTTAATCAATCCCCCTAATTCCCTTTTTTTACTTCCCTTTCTAACCCCCTTCCTATTCCACTCTTATTTTCTTTACAGTCTTTTTAAACTAACCCCGACCCTCTCCCTCTCTTGTGCAGCTTCCCTCCCCACCAGTCTGTTTGTTACCCTTCTACTTCCCTATAGGGCACAAATCAATTCTCTGCCCCAATGTATTTGATTGTTCTTCCCTCTTTGAGCCAATTTCAAAGCATGCAAAAGTTGAGTATTTCCTGTCTCTGACCTCTTTACCCTTCCAGTGTATTGATGTTCTCCCCCCTCCCACCATGAGCTTCTTTGTGACATATAAATTTACCCCCATTTGTTTCTTTTCCTATTTCTTTTAATATTAACCTATTCTTAAACTCTAGTTATATATATAGGCATATATATGCATACTCATGTGTATGTATTTTTGCATGCATATATCTATATACCTATTTATGTCTTGTCCTTTCATCCTATATGGTTTGTCATTGTTCCCTCTAAGTGTACTTCTTTTTGCTCCCCAGGGGATAGCAACAGTTTTTAAGAGTTACCAATGACCTCTTTTCTTATAGGGATATATATCATTTTAACTTATTTAGTCTCCTAAAATTTTGTTTTGTTTTGTTTTTCTTTTTTCCCTCTTTTTTAATTGCCTTTTAATGATTCTCTTGAGTTCTGTGCTTGGATATCAAATTTTTTTGTTCAGGTCTGGTCTTTTCTTTACGAATTCTTGAAATACTTCTAATTTGTTGAGTGACCATACTTTCCCCTGTAAGAATATAGTCAGTTTTTCTGGGTAGTTGATTCTTGGTTGTAGACCTAGTTCCCTTGCTTTCCAGAATATCATACTCCATGCCTTTTGGTTTTTCATTGTGGATGCAGCCAGATCCTGCATTATCCTCAGTGTGGTTCTGTGGTATCTGAATGACTTTTTCTTGGCAGCTTGTAATATCTTTTCTTTCGTCTGATAGTTCTTGAATTTTCCTATAACATTCCTTGGTGTTGTCAGTTGGGGATTAAGTACAGGAGGTGATCTGTGGATTCTTTCAATTTTCACTTTTCCCTCTTGTTCTAGGATATCGGGACAGTTTTCTTTAATAATTTCCTGTAGTATGATGTTCAGGCTTTTTCTTTTGTCATGGTCTTCTGGTAGACCAATGATTCTTAAATTGTCTTTCCTTGAACGATTTTCTAAATCCTCTGTTTTGTGAATGAGATACTTCATAGTTTCCTCAATTATTTTTTCATTCTTTTGGTTTTGTCTTATCATGTCCTACTGCCTTGTGAGGTCACTTAATTCTAGTTGTTGTATTCTGGTTCTTAAAGACCGGATTCCATCCTTGGCTTTTTGGTCATCCTTTTCCTTTTGATCTGATTTTCTTTGGAGGTAATCTTTCATCCTCTTTACCTCGTCTTTCATTTCCTTTTTCTCATCTTTCATCTTCTTCACCTCATCTTTCATCTTCTTTGTCTCATCTTTCATCTCCTTTGCCTCATTTTCCAGCTGGTTGATCTTGGCTTTCAAGACACTCTTTTCTGTTTCCAGATGATTTATCTTAGTTTTTAAGTTCTTTTCCCAATTGTCTTCAGCCTCTCTTAATTGTGTTTTGAATTGCATTTTGTGTTCTTCCAAAGCCTGTATCTAATTCGCTGGGATTTCTGATTTTTCCTTTGCTGATCCCTCCCCCTCTTTCATTCACTCTTTGCTCATTACCTATACAGAAGCTGTCTATTGTAATTTCTTCCTTCTTTTTCTGTTGTTTGTTCAAGTTTACCCCTTCTTTGTTCCCCGTATTTGTCTGTGCTCTTGCTCCTCTCATTTTTTTTTTGTTTTGGGGCTATCAGTCTCCCCTCTTGGAGCTTTATCAGATCTCTTGGTACAGTCTCTAGGGGAGGAATGTTAGCTTCCCTGTCCTCTGGAGGCTTTTGATCGGATTAAGTTCAACTAGATTGGGCTGTATGTGCTCTGAGGCTGAAGACTCCTGTAAGGCTGGTGCCACCCAGGCTCTCTCTAGTTCTCTCCAGCTGATTCTCCATTGTCCTCAAGATTCCCCAGTGCCTTTGCCCACCCTGAGGTTCCTGTCCTTGTGGGAAGCCACTCTAGGGGAGGAGGAGTCCTGGCCTCCTTGAGCTCTGAGGAGTCCTGATGGGATTAGGTTCAACTGGGTTGGTCTGGATGTGACCTGGTGCAAAAACCTCTGGTGAGACTGGAGCCAGATGGAACGACCCAGCCACGGCGCCCTGGTCTCTCCCTGGCTTCCTCCCCACTGCTTGTGCTGGACACTCCGAGCCCGGAACCCTGCTGCTCACAAGGTAGACCCTCCAAACCAGCACCTTTGCCTGCCCAGAGGTTTCCGCTGTCACTGGGGGCTCAGCGCTCTGGGTTGGGGGGGAGGTGTCCTGGGACCTTCCTTCTGCCTTCCCCTTAGACCCGAGTGTTTTCAGATTCTGGCTTTGGGGGGGGGGCATACCTTTTGATTTGAGTCCAGAAGGAGGGTTCCCCACCTCTTTCCTGTTGTTAAGTTTGAATTTCAGTCCCATAGGTGCATTCGGTTTGTGATCGGTAAAGAAGGGTTTTCAGAGGTCTGAACTTTTGCTGTTTCTAAGCTGCCATCTTGACTCCACCTCCTCCTCAAGTCCTTTTTAAAATATTCAATTTTGTCTATATTTGAGTATTCTGAAAAATACATACATTTTTCAAAGTGTGCATGGGGTAATGAAGGGCTGATCTGTGTACAAACATCTCAGCACAAATGCATTCCAACATATAGTTTAATTTTTTTCATTTGACTCATACTTCCTGATATTCTAGCATTTAAAGTCAATTCCTCCCCCAAGAACTGTGGTCTAGTTATACTTTCTTTAATTGAGCAATTGATATTTTGATTCTTAGTAATATATTATATTTACCTCTTTTAAATTTCATATTATATAAATTAACCTAATATTTTGAAATGTTGGATGTGTCAGACATTGTACTAAATACTGGAGATACAAAGAGCAAAGAAATCTGTCTAAAGGAACTTTTGTTCTAGTCAGAGAAGGAAAAATTGTACACAGAAAAATATAAAATATACCCAATGGAAATGCCAATTTTCTTTTCCCAGGTACTAACAACTAGGGGGAATCAGAGCAGACTTCCTATAATATATAGTCCCTTAGCTGAGGCTTGAAATCAGCCAAGAATTTCATGATACAGAGTCAAAAAAGGAATACAAAGTCATGGCAATAGAGATTGAATGTCACTTAGCCAAGTAAGAAGGCAATTTGGCTGAATCAGGGAACACATGAAGGAGAGTAATATGTAATTAGTCTGGAAAAGTAAGCTATTAGCAGCCTGTGAAAGATGTTAAAAGCCCAAAATTGAAGGTTGTGTTTTATCCTAAGACAGGAGACAGCCACAGGAGTTTCTTGAGCAAGGAAGTAACTTGATCAGATCTGTATTTTCAGAATATCCAATTGGCAGCAGTGATGAAGAAAGATTAGAGCAGAGAGTCTGGTTCAGAAATAACAATTCGAAGGCTATTGCGAAAGATGAGGAGGATCTGCAGAAAGGTGGTAGCTGTATAAATGACAGTATCTCACACCTTCGACCTAGTCATAGGGGGAAATTTCAAATAATACACAATTATAGACGTATCCCTGGGATACTTCAGTGGAGTCCTCCCTCCAGGTTGATGTATTAATAAGCTCTATAGGTCTGGTATCTAGCTCATCTATGACTGAGTCAGTATCAAACCTGTCCTGTGAATCTGTTTTTGTTTTTGCCTTTCCAATTTTTTCTATGCTTTTAGTGGTGTTTAACTTGATGCTTCCAGGTTGGGTTCTTAATACAGAAAAAAAAATAAAGAGGACCTAATTAGCCACAATTTTGTAATACTTGAGCCATTGCATCATTTTGGATTAGATGGGGGGAAAACTCAAAAATGTTTTCTTTATAAAGCCACTTAAGCACTAATTTTCATGTTCCCCAAGGTACATAATTTATTTGATACTTTTTATATCCATTCCTTTCTACTACGTTCTTTATTAACTTTCTCTACCTGTCTATTATGTCCCTTATTCAGAGAGCTGGAAAAAGCTACCTCGCTCCTTTCTTTACAAGTGTGAGGACGTATGGGAATGGAATATTAAAAATGCTGTCAGACATAGTAGAGTTGTTGATTTCTTTTCCTGTGGCGTTGCTTTTACTAAACCTTTGTTACAGAGGATGGAAATGGGGAGGGAATGTGTTTGGAAATGAAAGCTCCATAAAAATATAAATAAAAGTAAAGTCTAAAATACTATATTTGTGCTTTCTAGAAATGATCTTGGAGTCAAAAAATATAATTTTGATTCTCAATTCTTCTAGCGTTGTTACCATGGGCAAGTTATCAAGTTATCAAATCTCCAGGAAACTCAATTCACATAATAAAATTTGTTCACAGAACTATAGGGAAAGGTAAAATGTTTTGTAAATTATAATATCATAAAATGCAGAACTGGAAGCAGTGATGTGCTAGTAAATGTTTTAACAACCAGTTCTTGAAAAAAATGTATCCATTACACATTTTTAAAGTTTAATTTGAATTATTAGCATTTTCTCCATCACTTTCTTCAGAGAAAAAAAAATCACCAAAATAATAAAGTTCTGATTTTTAACCTCTGATGATATCCAGTATATAAATACTCACACTGAAAATTTGACAATCACTTCTGGAGGTTCCAGATGACTCCAGCCCATCTCTAGCTGAAAATGTCCTTAGTGATCATCTTGTTTCTCCATTTTACAGAAGTGAAAACTGAGGCTCAGAAAGGTTTAGTGGCTTGCTCAAGGTCACAAGTAGACAAACCAGTATTTAAATCAGTCTTCAAAGTTCAAAGTCACCATATCATATTGGTTCCTTTCCACACATTATTTAAAAGACTGTTTTGTTTCCAATTAAAACTCCTCAGTCAGTACTTAAATTACTCATTTTGGGGCTAACCTGAATTCCAAAATGGAATTTTTTTGGAACTCAAAAACTTATTCATGAAAATATGGGGGCAGATTACACCTTCTTATGTGGGTTGCCTATTTCAAGTGTAGAGTGACATGTAGGGTATGACTGTTGTCAGTAGAAAAGGTACTCTAGATATGCCATTCAAAGGGTCTCTGGGTTCAAATCCTGGCTTTACCACTCAACAAGTGTCACAATCAGCAGGTCACTGTTTAGGTCCTAGCTTCATCTATTTAAAAAAGGATTGTATTAGATGACTCCAAAGGTCCCTTCTAGCTCTAAATCTATGATATTAATCAAACAAAACAAAGGCTAGAGCATCCTGCCTGGACAAAGCAGCTTCATCATGTGAAGATACAGCACATCAGCCATGCCCACATTCAAATTAAGCATGAAAACATATCCCAAAGCTGATTATAAATGAGTCTTGAATTAGTTACTCTCTTCCTTGGGTACCCCTCAGTCAATTTCCCTTTTCAGTGCTTTAAATGTTATATAAATTACTTGAAACATTAACACACCTCTAGTAAGTGATCCATTTGTTCCCTTCTCACATTGGAAAGGTTGGATGGGTCCATTCAAAATTTCCACAGTTAAACCTATTTATAAATGATTACGATTAGTCTCATTAAGATTCACTTCCAACCAGTTCCTGGCAATAATAAGAAGACTAATGCTTGGATTTCAAAGTCCTTTGCATTGAATTTCTTGACAATCAACAATTAAGGATTGTTTCACAGTTGGCTGAATAACTGCTTTAATTATATCAAAATTCAAAACATCCAGGAAAGATTTCCTCCTTATTGGATGGAGGTTTTATATTTTTAATCGATTTGATAATAGCATTTGAAAATTCACACAATTCAAAATCTAATCCTGGAAGAATGAATTCTCTCTCTCCAAAGTATTTATTTCTGCCTCCAAATAGATTGCTCCTCACCCCACCTCCATCGACCACTGATGACATGTGGTGCTTACCACATTCCCATAATCCGAGTGTCAGCACCATAGGTAGAAGGGAAGGCAGATAACAAGATATTTGGCCATTTTCAACTCAGCCAAAGAAGCCTCTCAGAATTGTTACTGTCATTTAACATCAAAGTATCCTCTTGGCACAATGACTGACGTAGAGCTCTGGGGACCTTGGTTTAAATTCTTCTCAAGTCTTTCAGGGAAAAGCAAGATTTGTGGTCTGGCAGATATTTGTCTGCCTCTATTGGACTGCTGCAGGGCTGGGTATAAATGATGCTTCTCTTTCAAGGTGAAGAATAGGTCTGGGACCAGGAAAAATTTAGTAAGTGTGAAATGGAACGGGCTGGGAGAGCTCAGTAAAGGTGGTTCTTGGACATAGCTTGCCAGATTTTTGCTTGGCGATAGCCATCTGGTTTCTATGAGAGTTGAGTTCATCAGGTAAGGGAAAGAAATGGTCACAGTCTGCCTTTTTAATTGCAAAATGCCCGACCCTCCCCAAATCAGGCTATTCCTTGGTATCAGCTCAGAAAGAGGAATGTCATCATTGCAATTCCTAGTAATTCTCTCCTGTTTCCACTTCAATAGATGTCCTAGAGATGCGAATGCCCATAATAGCTTGGTATGCCATCAAGTCATCTCCACCCGAAAACAGCTGCAACACTTATCTAATTAAACCCCAGCGCCAAACTGTGCATTTCTGCATCAATCATTAATATTGTATTTTGGATCTGTTTAAGCTCTGACTGGGGCTAGGTGGCTCCCTGCACACTAGGTCCCTGAAGGAGATTTTTCGAATAATCTTTAAGCTGCATCAAAAAAATAAAACGGGCAGCCTGCTGTTAGACGAGAGCACTGCTGTCCTGGCAGCCTCTGATTAACTGTTAATACTAATTGAGAGATGGATATTGCATGTTCCAAGAAGACTTTATATTTTTTTGTTAAAAGGAAATTACAACTCCCTTCTCTTCCCCAAAAAATGGCTCCCTGCCCTGATGCTCCAACATGCCAAAAGAATCATGGTTCCTGGGCCCTTATTCTGAAGCTTCCAGAGGCATAACATTGAATCACAGCTTTCCTCTGGATAGCTATCCGTGAGTTAGTGAGCTGTGATCTCTATGTGGAATTATTGTAGGCATGCCCCATATCTGGAACTCTGGAGAGTGAGATTCAGAGTGATCAGATGGCCCAGGAATACTTCTATAAATCTCAGCCCTAGCAAGACACAGTGATATGCTTGGGTTTATGTGAGTAAGCCAAGAGGAACAGCAAAATGAACCTCTCCTATTAAACTTAAGCCAGCAGAACCAGCCAAATGAGACAATTCAGACTGAGGAGGACTGGTGAATTGGGTATAAATGACTCCTTCCTGTAGTTTTACAGGAAAAGCACCAAGAAATTTTGCCCAAACATACTTTATTCTTTACTATGAAAGGACAATAGCCTCTTTCCAATTTCTGATATTTACTATAAAGTAGAAATATCCATCAGCATCCAAGTACTAAGGATGCATGCAGAATAAATGGTTTGCCTGAAAGGGAGGAACTCCATAAATAGAACCTGGGTCTGGCTAAGCAAAAGGAGAGCTAAAAAGTTGTAGATAAATAGGAATAGGATCTACAAACTCCTCCCTTATACTCAGAACTATTGAGGTCTTACTTATTTAGCATTCCATAAATAGGAGGAATTAAAAATTCCAACAAAGAACAGAAAAGAATCAAAGGAATAATAAGATCATAAATCTTGCATCCTTAAGGACCTCAGAAGCCATCTAATCCAACCTACCCTTAGAAGCCATCAAATCTAACCCAAACATTTTGTAGATAAAGATTGAAGAGTGGGAAAATAAGACTAAAGAAGAAAAGGTTAAAATACTGAGATTTTTCAGTCTTGAGTAGAGAAGACTGAGGGATGACTTTATAGGGGTATATAATAATAATAATAATAATAATAATAGTAATAATAAATTATGATAACCAGCATTTATATAGTGCCTGGGCAACTAGGTGGCACAGTGGATAGAGTGTTAGGCATGGAGTTAGGAAAACTCATCTTCCTGAGTTCAAATCTGGCCTCAGATATTAGCTGTGAGGACCCAGGCTTGTAACTTAACCCTGCTTACTTCAGTTTCCTCATCTGTAAAATGAGCTGGAAAAGGAAATGGAAAATCACTTCAATATCTCTGCCAAATGAAATCACAAAGAGTCAGGCACTACTAAAACAAATGAACAACAATAAATAATAATAATAATAGTAATAACAATATTAACTAGCATTTATATAGTGTCTTCTATATGCTGGACACTGAGCTGAACATTTTACAAATATCTTAATTGAATCTGACAACAAACTAAGAATATAAATGAGTAGCAATGCAAGTGAGAGTAAGGTGCTATTATTATCAGTCTCATTTTACATATGGGAAAATAAGACAGAAGGCATTTAAGTGACTTGTTGAGGTTTGCACAGCTAGCAAAATCTGAGACCAGATTTTAAATCAAGTCTTCAGCTGGAATCAGATCCAGCACTCTATTTATTGTATCATCTAGCTGCCTTCTTGAAGACTATGACAGAAGAATAATTCGCTATTTTCCATGCCTATTACTTCCTGAACAAGATGGCAATGATCCTCACAAAAGGTAGAAGAATTTTGATAAAGTAAAAGGAAAAATGTTCTAATAGTTAGGTCTCTTCTAGGTTATAAAAGGTAAAAGGTATAGCATGTAGTCCCTACCAAGCATTGGACCCAGCAGGTCTTGGGTGGCCACTATTCAACATTCTTCTGTTCATCCCACGGTTCTTGCTGATGCTGCCCAACACAGCTGGATTGATAATGAAGCTGCAGAGATGCTCAGGGCTTTAAGCTCCTGGTTTCATTCATTGTCCTCAGCTGAGGTTCTTCTTCTTCCCCATAAGAAGAGTGAGCTCTGCCACTGCTCTTGTACCTTAAACGGGGATTCGGCACTACAAGAAGGTTTGCACTTCTTTTAGAATGGAAAAAAAAAAAACTGACTTGTCCAGTCAATCAATGAATGGTGGGGGAGGAACCTTCAAGTATCACCTCATCTTGAGGGAGGGAAGGAAAATGACTTTTTCTCCAATCTTTGGCCAGAATGAATGAATGTTTCCTCTGCAGAAGAAAAAATCTCTCACTCCAGATACCAAACTCTTTGCAAAGATAAGCACCCATTCCTAATTACTACCTTCAGAATTCCATTTATTTTTAAGCCCTTATTCCCTGGTTAGAAAAAGAAGAAGACTTAGTGGAAAGAGAACTACTATTAATGCTCAGAAAAACTAGATTCAAGATCTACCTCTCACTATATAGAGAGAGACCAGAGATAGAACTTGAAATATATATATATGGTTGTATACTCCCAGTGCCCCAGGTAACTCTCTAACAAAAAAATGCAGAATCAATATTGGCAGAGGGAGTTTCCTGGTCAGCATCCCCAATGTTGATAAAATTAAAAATCCAAGTAAAATAAAAATTTCCTAGTTATCAAAAACAACATTTCTGTCAGGGTCCTTACTTTGATATTAGTTCCTTGAAGATATATATTTTGACATAAAATCATTGAAGGTTTCTAGTTCTTGTCTAATTGCTAAACTGTATCTAGTCAGCTTCTGTTTAGAACCCACCCTTCCAGCAAACTGTCAAAGAATCGTTGAGTTCAATTCAACAAGAATTTATTAAGCACCTACTATGTGTCAGACACTGTGCTATAAAGAAGGCAAAAGACCGTCCCTGCTGAGAAGGAGCTCTCAGTTGATGGAGAGAATCAACATACAAACAACTATAAGCTAACTAGATCAATGGACAAACAGATAGCCATTGCTCAGTTGTCTATTATATCCAACTCTTCTGACCCCATTTGAGGTTTTCTTGGCAAAGATCTAGGATTGGTTTGCCATTTCCTATTCCAACTCATTTTAAAGGGAAGGAAACTAAGGTAAACAGGTAAACTTGCTTAAGGTCACACAACTAGGAATTGTCTGAGGCTGGATTTAAACAAGTTTTCCTGACTCTAGGTCTGGCACTTTGTCTACTGTATGAGACAGATAGACAGACAGACAGGCAGAGGTAGACAGGTAGACAGGTAAACAGACAGGCAGATGGGTAGGTAGGTAAACAGACAGACAGACAGACAGGTAGACAGGTAAACAGACAGGTAGAGAGGCAAACAGGTAGACAGGCAGACAGGCAGACTGATATACAGGTAAAAAGACAGGTAGACAGGTAGACAGGTAAACAGACAGAGAAGCAGACAGGTAGACAGGCAGACCGATAGACAGGTAAACAGACAAGTAGACAGGCAGACAGGTAGACAGGTAAACAGGCAGAGAGACAGACAGGTAGACAGGCAGACAAATATGGAAAACTGGAGACAACACTAAATTAAACTGGTTTCAGAAAAGTTTCATGCAGAAGGTAGCAGCTTAGCTGAGAATTGAAGAAATCTAGTTAAGTCAGGAAGCACAGATGAGTGAGACAATTCCAAGTATGAGAAACAGCTCGTGAAAATGCCTGGAAATGGAGTATCTTATGCAAGGAAGCGCAGATTCCAGTGTGACTGGACTGGAGAGTATATGGAGGGGAATGAGATCTAAGAAGACTGTAGGAAGGGGCCATGCCGTGCAGGGCTTTATAAGCAAACCAGAGGATGTTATATGTTATCCTTAAGGAAATAGGGAGGCACCAGTTCATTGAGCAGGTGGGGCCATACCAATCAATCAATCAGTATTTATTAAGCCCTAATTTTCTGCCAGGTGCTCTGCTAAGCTCTTGTTTCCTGGTTAGACCTGCTCTTTAGGAAGAACAGTTTGAAAGCTGAGTGGGGGATGGCAGGAATGAGGTGATGCAGGCATGTACCAGGGTTGTGGCAGGGTCAGAAGAAAGAAGGGGACACATACACAAGCTATTACAAAGGGTGAATTTATGGGCCTTGGCATTGGATTGGAAAGAAGGGGTGAGAGTGAAGAACTGAGGGTGCATCTAGGTTGAAAGAGTGGGTAACTAAGGATGGTTATATCCTTGTCGAACAGAAAGAAGCAGGAGGGGGGTTGGGGGGGAACGATAATGAGTTCAGTTTTAGACAGGTTGATTTTAAGAGATTTATGGAATTATTTTAGTTGTAAATGACAATTGCTAATTAAGCACATGACAGCATGCTAATTAATAGGATTCCAAGGCCTAATGGGAGAAGCAATGTGAGATAGCACAAAGAATGTTTGCTTTCATACCAAGAGATATTGTAATTCATGCCCACCTCTCTACCACTGCTTAGCTATATGATTCTATCCAAGCCATTTAATCTCTGAGCCTCAGTTGCCTCACCTGTAAAATAAAGGAATGCTTCTACTAACTGCATCATGGGGTTTTTGAAAGGAAAGAACTTTGGAAACCTTAACAAACTACCAAAATGTGAATGACTATTATTTAAGAATGAGAAATAGCAAGATCCAATGGAGAGAAGGCTGACCTTAGCATCATAGAAATCCAACTCAGACACTCCATTAGGATATCCTTTAAGAACCCTTTACGCTAAAGTGAGGCATCATAACAGGATATATTTTTTTATAATTTTATTTATATATATAAATTATTTATTTATTTATTTATAATTATAAAAATTATATAAATTTATCGGATATTTGTACGGATGCTCCTCATTTATAAAATAATCAAAGTATATTGTTGACAATATTGGAAGCTGGAGATGTTAATGAATCCAACATTTTTTATTCTGATTATCATGAATATTGCCAGTGCATAATTGATGCTATTTCTCAGATGTATCACAGTTTCTGAGGGAAAAAATATCTGATATCTATACATAGTTTAGTCAAGTGCTCAGGAAAATGTGCTTCACACATTGCAGATGATAGAATCAAATCAGATTTCTGTGGAAAATTAAATATGTAACTCATTCAGCTGATGAAGCTGCAAATATTAAGTAACACTTCAGTGAGTTTCCAAGCAGAATTTTAAAAAGAATTATGAAAAATGATGAACCACTTAGCAGGGACACCCGGTGCTAAGGACTGACAATTAGCCTAGAGAGAGAGAGGTCACATACCAGCAACATCAGGGAATACTCCATTACAGCCAAAGCCTGTCCTTGGCAATACAGGACATCTCCCTGCCCAGGGAGGCATTGATTGACAAGGAAGTAGAGAACCAAATCAAAAGCTCAGCGAGTCCTTGGAGAGACTAGCAGACTGTAGCCAACACAGAATCCATCTCGAGCTATAAAATAATATTACAGTGCTGTCTGGAGAAATCCTGGAGAGTCGGTTACGTAGTGGAAAGAACACTGGACTGTAGAAACCTGGGTTGCAATTGTAGCTCTGTCATTTTCCAGATGTGAGACCTTTGTAGAATCATAACCTCTCGGAGACCTAATTTCTTCATCTCTCCTTCACACAGGTGAGGGTCTTTGGCTATGAAATAGTACGTCTAATGTTATACTTTTATAAGGTATTGACTCGTTTTGCTGATTTTTTTTCTTTTAAAAAAGTTCTTTGTTATGAGATGACACTGAGAGTTGGAGGGAGGGAAAGGGAAATGGTATTAAAGCAAAATATATATCAAATAAAAATGTATTTTTAAAAATTTCATGAGTATCAAGGCATTCCATTTGTTATAACCCACTCTTATTTTATGACCATGTCACATCTTTTTCTGGTCAAACATCTTTTGCTAACGTCACTGATGATTTAAATTATGTCATTTATTGTGTAGAAATGACAACCATAGCACATAACTGTGTTGCAGTTCATGTTTGGGTTCAAGAGGGTTTAAATAAATATGTAGATAACAATTCAATAACAAAAGTTTAGAGCGAGTTAGAAAGGTTTGGGATAAATGCTCTCCCATAAACTCTTCTCGATTCTACTATGCAAAGTAGAATAATGGATAAGATTAATAATAATACTAATATATGATATTTGGGGTTCACAAATTACTTTCCTCACATTGTGAGGGGGGTACTGCAGATATAATTATTCCCATTTTACTAGTAAAACTGAGGTATAGAAAGATTAGGTTAGTTATCTAATATCATAAAGCATAAAGCATCTGCCTCCTAATTCCAAAAGTAATACTCTTTCCACTCTACCATAACTACCTACAAACTAGTGGCCTAACCCATTATGATAATATGGGCAGGTCCTGATTAGTGTGAATACTTAATGCTATGAAGTGGTCCCATTATTTGAATTTGAACTGCTTATTTCCACTTGGCTGGAACCAATTTTCATATTTGCATTATTATAACTTCAAATAGTATAAATTTGAATTCTATATGACTGCTATACAAGATTCACTATTCACACTAATCTCTACCAAGTACACTTATAGAGTACCCAAGTCTACTGGACACTATGCAATTTATACAAAGATGTAGAGGAGTCTATTCTATAGGAAACTCCTATGACCCCAGAATCCTCATCACCAGAGAATTCCTATGGCCCCAATATTTTCAAAGTCCTGTCCAATGACAAATGGAGAAGCTATGAAGCCACCCAATTCTGAAACACCTTTTGATTTTTCAGATAAAAATGTGTTGGCATCAATTTAATGGGGAATATTTTGTTTTCATTGAAGTTTTTTAACTTTTTAGAAAATGGTGTCATAATTACCAATCCATATCTCTTTCAATCAGAACAATGAACCAATTATACTGATTCCTCGGCCATTTAGATAAACAACCAGGTAGTTCACTGAATTAATTCCAATTGAATAACCAGTTATTAAATATCTATTGAATTCAGGATCCTGCCCTAGATATAGGAGATATATGTGTTATGTATATATATAAATATATAGTAAAGATTAAAATTAATATCCAATAACTCAAGTATTTTATTTATAAGATTTATTAAAATAAAAGAAAAACTAGAGTGAAATCTGCCTAACTTGACTGTAAGGGAGAAGAGAGGAAGAGAAAAGCGGAACCTCAGAACTTATACAAACATCACCACACAAAGTGGTGAAGAGATTAAAAGGAATTTTGGGAAATACTAAGGAACTTCTGGGGGATGAAGTCCAAAGGTTCAAAATCTCCATTTATACATTCCCCTCCTTTGATCCTTTGGGATACCCGTCTCCCCAATGGATCATGAAAACATAATCAACATATAAATTGCAATAATTTATGAATAAAAGGAAAAGAGAAAAAAAACTAATGATTACTAGGTTGACAAAAAGTCAATTTGAGGGCAGTCCCCTTTGGCATAAGAGTATACATTCAAAACAAAAGCATTTCAACCCCCCATCATTCCATTCACATCCCAAAGTTCACCCTTGATATTCTGGTACAGCATATGATCTTTGCAGGCATCTTCATGGTACCATCTGGATTCTGGAAGGTAGCAAGTTTCTTATTCTAAAATTGCTCAAATTTAAATCAAAGTTCACAATAACATAGACCCCCCCAGGTGAATAATAATACATATACTCCCCCTCAGGAGGATACAGGGATGCACATAGGAATCACACAGGAATGCATGGATGAGTTATGATGTATATGAATCAATTTGCAAAAGAAAATACAAAATATTAAAAAAAATCCAAACAAAAAAGAAAAAAATAATTTGTGAATAAAATATAAAAAATCGACGTCTTGTGCCTAGAAAACCCAAGTAAAGGAAAAACAAATTCATAACAGGTCCTTGAATCAGGGCCCAATTAAAATGATTTAAGCAAGTATGCACTTCGTCAATCAGAAGCCAGGACTACAGAAAGTTTGCCATACCATGAAAGACAGAAAAGGGACTATATTTTTTCTTTTTTTTTTTTAAAACCCTTACCTTCCGTCTTGGAGTCAATACTGTGTATTGGCTCCAAGGCAGAAGGGTGGTAAGGGCTAGGCAATGGGGGTCAAGTGACTTGCTCAGGGTCACACAGCTGGGAAGTGTCTGAGGTCAGATTTGAACCTAGGACCTCCCATCTCTAGGCCTTGCTCTCAATCCACTGAGCTACCCAGGTGCCCCCAAGGGACTATATTTTTGTGTGATTCGGCAGTGTCATTCACTAGTTTGATTTTACCTTCACTCTCAGAGATAGGGAGAGCCAATATGATAGCAAACTTTGATACTTCACTGGATATATTTCACAAGGACTGTGGTACAACAAAGCCCTGCATTTAACACATGTTAAACAGCTACAACCTCTAGTCTCACACATGATTAAGTCCTTGCGCTCTTTGCGCAGAATGTCACCAGTCTGTGTAGGATTGGTTTGGTCTCTTTGACCTTGTGCTTGATTGGTACTGTGCAATTAGCTTTCTGCTTCTTTGGCCCTGTGCAATGGCTCTTTTTGTATTCCCTTCTCCTGGAATCAGACACAATTATTAAGCAAAGTTCCATAAATTTTTAAACAATAAATGGCATCATTTTTATAGTCTAAAGCTTTTGGGGTTTTCATTTACATTAAGGCAAATGTATTTTAAACTTATATTACTGCAAAATAAAAAAAAAAGTTAAAGAAAAATCCTCTCAATACTGTTGACATGTGCTTCAAATACAAAAAGGAGAGAAAAAGCAAAACTGAAATACTATTTTGCACATGCAAGGAAAAACAATAATAAAAAAAAATTTTAATCAAAAATATATAGCTTACAATCAGTGACACACTGTGACAGCCAAGGAGAGGAAGAATACAAAGATTTCTCACCCAAAGGATGAGATACATTTCCTTTTCAAAGTTGGCCATGAACCACTGTGTGAGTGAAAATGATTTTCAGAATAAAACAGTAATACAGTAGATGATGCACATTCAAAGTAAGTACCAAAAAATCCCTAAAATTCACAATAGCCCAGTTAATTACAATAGGAAACAAACCCACTATCCTATTTCACATGAGTTGCTTTGTATTTTTTTTTAAAACCTACGAATTGATGCATATTTGTCACAAGTTTTTATAGATGTAGGAAATCTTTCAATGTTGGCAAATATATTTTTAAATAAAGTAAAACTTATTTGCGTCTATAACATCACCAAAAAATCTGGATTGTTCTGTTGGAAGTAAACTAAACTGAAGAGTTAAATTGTTATGCATGCATAGCTGTTCTTTTTGATTTCCTACTTTAGATGAACTTTTTGTAGGAACATCTATTTGGTTCTCTACTTTTAATACAACATTCTTTATAAATAAATCATCCATTCAGAAACCACTAGTTATCTAAAATTATTCCTGAAGACCCCTTAGAATTACCATTTAAATTCTTAGCTCATTAAATTCTTCAAAAGTTGTATACAATTGTAACCAGTTTTGTTGAAATCCATCCATCATCATCTATGGGACAATCAAAGGCAATATGTGATCTTCAATGGATCCAGTGACAAGGGTTTGGGCAAGCTATTCATGGGCTTATACAGTGATATGTTATTCTCCAGCAGAGGTAAAGGTACAAATTAAAGATCAATATAGGCAAAACATAGTAGCTTAAAATGATTCAGCATAACAGAAAGATATTGATTAGATTAATACAGATAAACTTAAAAAAATTAAACCTTAAAGCAATCAGTAAATACAATAATATAAGCAAATGAGAAGGTACAGGCAGGCAGTGCAGTCAAAATCCTATTCACCAATTCAATAGACTTCTTCTATATTATAGGAGGAGAATAAACTCAAAATAGTAAGCAATAAGCTTGCAAATAGCTTTTAAAGTTTCCTTCTCCTCCCCCAGTGTTTATCATCCATTTGCATTTCTTTTGTCAGAGCTCTGAAGTTCATCATAGTGAGGGAGAATTCTGCACTGAACACAGTATGGAAAAATCTCAAGTTGAATGTATAGGCAGACCTGAATGCCAAAGATGTACAGGAAGATGAATCTCCCTCAAGCTAAATGCACGGATCCTTGTACCCAGGAACAGTAGTAAAAAAAGATACTCCAAAACTTTGAGATGCTTTAGATAGGTAAATCTCCTTCACACACAAGTGTCTTTGTGCACGCTCATCTACATCACAGACGAAAGTGCACAAAGACAATCCTTGGTTACCAAGAGACTACTGCTACTACATTGCTCTTTCACAAAGTGAGTCATGCTTTGTAACAAGTTTACCCCTTAAACAAAAGTTAAACAAAAGGAGACCCTGACTGAAGTTAAAGAGCCACCCCTCCCCCCTTTTCAAAAGATTTCTTGCTAAAGGGTTTTTTAAGAGCTATTCTTCTGTGTTCTCTTCCCTAAGGGCAAAACTGCAAGGGACAAAAATAGTGTATTTGCACATGATAGAAAAAAGTGCTGCTCCTTGATGTTTTGGGTCAAGAGAAAGAAGGAAAAAAGCAGGCTTATTTCCCAAAACTGACTTTAAATCCACTGATTTGGAACTAACTGCCCTCCCTGTGAAAAAAAACCCTTTAGTAACAGCCTTCTAAACTAGGAGTCGTGGATCAGCTTAAAAAAAAAATCTGCTTGAAAATTAGAAGGGGTGGTTTCTTTTCTCCATGCTGAAAAATGGCTATGGCAGGCTGGAAAAACCCATGTGCCTAGGTGGAGTGGTGGCTTGAAAGGATTGGTGATATCTCACCCTCTACAGAGCTGGAAGGCAGGAAGCAATCAAATAGCAGCTCAGAATGGCAGGTGGGTCTGGTCTTAGGCTATTGGAGAGCTGGAGACTGGGCGGGTACAACTCAGACTGAATCAGCAGCAATGGTACAAAAGCAGGCAGGCTGTGTGGCCACCAAAAAACTTACTAATTTAACTGAAAATCTCTCTTAAAAATATTTGAGAATTCTGTCCCATCGTGGTAAGCCATAAATGTAAAGATAAAATTAAATATCCAATAATTCAAGTATTATATTTATAAGATTTATTATAATAAAAAATAAAAAAAAAACTAAAGTGAAACCTACCTAACTCAACCATGAGGAAGAAGAGGGGAAGAGAGAAGCAGAGCCTCAGAACTTACAAAAATGTCACCATGCAAAGTGGTAGATAGATTGAAAGAAATTTTGGGAAATACTAAGGGATTTCTGGGGGATGAAGTCCAAAGGTTCAAAATCTCCATTTATAATATAGATAGATAGACAGACAGACAGACAGACTGACAGACAGACAGACAGACAGACAGACAGACAGACTGACTGACTGACTGACAGACAGACAGACAGACAGATAGATAGATAGATAGATAGATAGAGATATAGGTGAAGGACTTATACCTCTTGTGTTTGTCATCTTGTGTTTGTCATTTTAGTGTCATCAGTGACATTAAAAGGTATGGTGGCACTGAATGGCAAAAAAAGAAAAAAAGGGTTTCAGACAAGCTCCTCATATGCTACAAATCTCTTAATTTAACAACAGAGTTACTAGACAGCTTAGTGGATAAAGACCCAAGCCTGTTGGCAGGAAGTTCTGGGTTAAAATCTTACCTTTGACACATCCTAGCTATGTGATCCTGGGCAAGTCACTTAAACCCAGTTGCATAGCCCTTACACTTGTGAGAATTAAGATTAATATACAATAACTCAAGTATTATATTTATAAAATTTATTAAAATAAAAACTAGAGTTAAGAGGGAGCTACGTCAAGTCACAAGAAAGAAAGAGGAGAGTGAGGGGGAGGAGTCCCAGAAAGTTATAACCAATAATGTAAAAATGCAAATGTGAGGACTCGGGTAAAGGGATGCTAGGAGATACAAAAGAAATTCTGGGGAATGGAGTTCAAACGTAGAAAATTTCCCCTTATACACGGTTCTTCTGCCTTGGGATTGATGTTTAGTATTGCTTCTAAGATGGAAGGTAAGGATCTTTTAAAAAATATTACAAATCACTCCCATTTTCTGAGTGGGATATAAACAGTATGGATATTTTAAAAGTCTTTATGGTAAATGGAAGCAGGAAAAT